>NC_079322.1:77500-80000 GCF_029931775.1 Euleptes europaea
ACGCTAACGCTCACCCTAACCCTAACGCTAATCCTAACCCTAACCCTAACCTCTAACCCTAACTTTAATCCTAACCCTAACCCCAACCCTAACTCTAACCCTAACCCTAACCCAAATTCAATCCTAACCCTAACCCTAACCCTAACCCTAACCCTAACCCTAACCCTAACCCTAACCCTAACACAACCCTAACCCTAACCCTAACGCTAACCCTAACCCTAACACCAAAAATAACCCTAACCTCTAACCCTAACTTTAATCCTAACCCTAACCCCAACCCTAATTCAAACCTAACCCTAACCCTAACCCTAACCCTAACCCTAACCCTAATTCAAACCTAACCCTAACCCTAACCCTAACCAAACCCTAAACCTAACCCTAACCCTAACCCTAACCTCAACCTCTAACCCTAACCCGAACCAAACCCTAACCGTAACCCTAACCTTAACCTTAACCCTAACCCTAACCCTAACCCTAACCCTAACCCTGACCCTAACACAACCCTAACCCTAACCCTAACCCTTACGCTAACGCTAACCCTAACCCGAACGCTAACCCTAACCCTAACCCTAACCTCTAACCCTAACTTTAATCCTAACCCTAACCCCAACCCTATTTCAAACCTAACCCTAACCCTAACCCTAACCCTAACCCTAATTCAAACCTAACCCTAACCCAACCCAAACTCTAACCAAACCCTAACCCTAATTCAAACCAAACCCTAACCCTAACCCTAACCAGACCCTAACCCTAACCCTAACCCTAATCCTAACCCTAACCCTAACCCAAACCCTAACCAGACCCTAACCCTAACCCTAACACTAACCCTAACCCTAACTTTAACCCTAACCCTAATCCCAAAACTAATTCAACCCTAACCCTAACCCTAACGCTTACCCTAATTCAAACCAAACCCTAACCCTAACCATAACCCTAACCTCTAACCCTAACTTTAATCCTAACCCTAACCCTAACCCTAACCTCTAACCCTAACGCCAACCCTAATTCAAACCTAACCCTAACCCTAACCCTAACCCTACGCAAACCCTAACCCTAACCCTAACCCTAACCCTAACCCGAATTCAAACCTATCCCTAACCCTAACTTTAACCCTAACCCCAAAACTAATTCAACCCTAACCCTAACCCAAACGCTTACCCTAATTCAAACCAAACCCTAACCCTAACCCTAACCCTAACCTCTAACCCTAACTTTAATCCTAACCCTAACCATAACCCTAACCTCTAACCCTAACTTTAATCCTAACCCTAACGCCAACCCAAATTCAAACCTAACCCTAACCCTAACCCTACCCAAACCCTAACCCTAACCCTAACCCTAACCCTAACCCTAACCCTAACCCTAACCCTAACCCTAACCAGACCCTAACCCTAACCCTAACGCTAACCCTAACCTTACCCTATACCTAACCCTAACCCTAACCCTAACCCTAACCAGACCCTAACAATAACCCTAACACTAACCCTAACCCTAACACTAACCCTAACCCGAATTCAAACCAACACTAACCCTAACCCTAACTTTAACCCTAACCCTAAAACTAATTCAACCCTAACCCTAACGCTTACCCTAATTCAAACCAAACCCTAACCGTAACGCTAACCTCTAACCCTAACTTTAATCCTAACCCTAACCCTAACCCTAACCTCAACCTCTAACCCTAACGACAACCCTAATTCAAACCTAACCCTAACCCTAACCCTAACCCTACCCAAACCCTAACCCTAACCCTAACCCTAACCCTAACCCTAACGCTAACGCTAACGCTAACGCTAACCCTAACCCTAACCCTAACCCTAACCCTAACCCGAATTCAAACCAAACCCTAACCCTAACCCTAACTTTAACCCTAACCCAAAAACTAATTCAACCCTCACCCTCACCCTAACGCTTACCCTAATTCAAACCAAACCATAACCCTAACCCTAACCCTAACCCTAACCTCTAACCCTAACTTTAATCCTAACCCTAACCCTAACCCTAACCTCTAACCCTAACTTTAATCCTAACCCTAACGCTAACCCTAATTTAAACCTAACCCTAACCCTAACCCTAACCCTAACCCTAACCCTAACCCTAACCCGAATTCAAACCAAATCCTAACCCTAACCCTAACCCTAAAACAACCCTAACCCTAACCCTAACGCTAACCCTAACCCTAACCCTAACCCTAAAACTAACCCTAACCTCTAACCCTAACTTTAATCCTAACCCTAACCCCAACCCTAATTCGAACCTAACCCTAACCCTAACCCTAAACCTAACGCTAACCCTAATTCAAACCTAACCCTAACCCTAACCAAACCCTAACCCTAACCCTAACCCTAACCCTAACCCTAACCTCTAACCGTAACCCGAACCAAACCCTAACCGTAACCCTAACCTTAACCTTAACCTTAACCCTAACCCTAACCCTAACCCTGACCCTAACACAACCCTAACCCTAACCCTAACCCTTACGCTAACGCTAACCCTAACC
>NC_079322.1:85000-90000 GCF_029931775.1 Euleptes europaea
ACCTGGGGGAGCGGGCTAAGGCCAACTTGATGCAGCTGCGCCAAGGGACTAAGTCGGTGGCGCAGTATGCAAGTGAATTCCAGTCCCTATCGAGTAGAATCTTGGATTGGAGCGAAGCCTCCCGGGTTCAGTGCTTCAGGGAGGGACTGAATCCGGACCTGCAACACTGGGCTTTCATGCAGGGTAATCCCCCTGATGTCGAGGGTTGGGTACGCCATGCGGCAGACATTGAAAATCGTAAGCAACTACTGAATCTGTCCAAGCAGCGTACCGGTCGCGATCTGCAGCGGCGAGGGGACAAACCAGGCGGGCCCAGAGATCCCCGAACACCGGGCGGCAGCGGCCCCTCGGCCGCTGAACGCCGCAAGCGCTTCGAAGCGGGAGTGTGCTTGGTATGCGGAGGCAAGGGTCACTTCGCCTCGCAATGCCCGTCCCGTACCGGGCGTCCTCCCCCGCCCCGTCTGACCGAACCGGAGAAAGCCCCGGCGGAGGGTCAACCTCGACGCCGGAGTAGTGCTCCCGGACGCCGGAGCGCACCCTCGGCGCTGCACGCGCGCACCCAAGAAGAAGCTTCCACTTCCTCCGGTCCATCGGGATCCCGGATTACAAATGCCACCTTTGACTCCGCCGAGTCACGGAATACAATTACCCCATCTCCTTCGTCCAGCGAGGAGGAAGAGTGGGAGATGCCGGCAAAAAATGCCGTCGGTCTGCTGTAAGAGGGGCTCGTCAGCAGACCGTTCCAATTGTTGTGCAAGGAGCTCCCCCAATGGTAAGCGCCCAAGAGGAAAATGTGTATATCAGAGTCCACCTTTCCCTAGCCAAAGGAGGCCCGAGATTAGAGTTTCCCGCCTTGGTTGACTCCGGGTGCGCCCGGACTTTAATGAGTGAGGAAGTAGCCAAGAAGTTACACGTCAGGCGCAAACGGCTCCCGGCCCCCCTCCGTTTTTTCACAAATGGACGGTAGTGACTTTAAAAAAGGGCCAGTTACCCACCGCACCACGGCAGTGGTCATGGCTGTTGGGGAACATTGGGAAAGACTTTATTTTACCATCGCCCCCATTGTAGCCCCCGTGGTGTTAGGGATGAATTGGTTGCGGGGACATAATCCCTCCATAGACTGGGTTAAACGGACGCTTACTTTCCCCGAGGACCCCTGCCTTCTACATGATATGGACCAAGTATCCTGCACCCCAGCCGCTGCGTTGGTGGGCTCCCCGGCGCCTGTTGCCTCTCCACCCCAGCTACCCTCCGAATATGCACAGTTCGCGGATGTATTCGATGTGAGGGAATGTGATGAACTGCCCCCACACCGAGAAACCGACTGCGCCATTGAGATTGTGGGGGAAGGCAAGTTGTCCAAGGGAAAGGTTTATCCCATGAGCCCTAATGAGAAAGCGGTCTTACGGGACTATCTGGACACTAACTTAGCCCGGGGTTTTATCCGTCCGTCTAAAGCCCCGTATTCTGCCCCTGCTTTCTTCGTCAAGAAGAAGACAGGGGATTTGAGACTGTGCATTGACTTTCGCAGGCTGAACGCTGTCACCCAGTCTAACGCTTACCCCCTCCCTCTCATTCCAGACCTGCTAGCACAATTGAAGGAGGGACGAATTTTCACCAAATTGGATTTGGTGGAAGCCTACCACCGCATCCGTATCAAGGAGGGGGATGAACCCAAGACAGCCTTCTCCAGCTGTTTTGGCATGTTTGAATACTTAGTCATGCCGTTCGGACTTTCTGGGGCTCCCAGCGTATTCATGCAATTGATTAATGATGTATTACATGATTTGCTATTTCGTGGGGTGGTAGTGTTTTTAGACGACATTCTCATTTATTCGGAAACTATGGAAGAACATGTCCGTCTGGTGCGTGAGGTCCTCCAGCGGCTTAGGGACCATAAATTGTATGCTAAAGTGTCCAAGTGTGAATTTCACCAACCTTCCATAACGTTCTTGGGATATGTCATCTCTCACCACGGTTTAGAGATGGACCCCGACAAGGTTCGGGCGGTTAAGGATTGGGAAACCCCCTCCACACGCCGACAGTTACAACAATTTCTGGGGTTTGCCAATTTCTACCGCAACTTTATCCCCAATTTCGCCCAGGTGGCCCTCCCCCTTACTTCCCTCTTGCGCACCAAGGGGAAAGGGGCAAACGCCGCTCTACCTTCCGCCCGTTTGCAGTGGTCTCCTCCTTGCCAGCAGGCCTTTGATAATTTAAAACTGCTCTTTTCGTCCGAGCCGGTTCTGGCCCACCCGGACTGCAATAAACCTTTTGTAGTCCAGGTGGATGCCTCGGATGTAGCTATGGGAGGGGCGCTGCTGCAACAGGAAGGCGGCGGCGCCTTACGGCCGTGCGCCTACTTCTCCAAGAAGTTTTCCCAGTCCGAGATTAACTGGGCCATTTGGGAGAAGGAGGCGGCAGCAGTCAAACATGCTCTCACAATTTGGAGACACTTCCTGGAGGGGGCAGAGAGTCCATTTGAGGTGTGGACCGATCACAAGAATTTGGAGGCTCTCAAAGGAGCCCGAAAGCTCAACGCGAAACAAATTCGTTGGGCTCAGTTTTTCGCCAAATTCCGGTTCACACTCAAACATGTTCCCGGTAAGGAGAATGCCCTGGCCGATGCTCTGTCCCGACTGCCCCAGTACCGCAACGACTTTGACCGTCCCGTGGACTCCCTGTTTACCCCCGAACAACGAGGGGAAGTCCAGGGACGGGCCGTCACCACCAGATCGCAAGCCCGCTCCCCCGGCGATCCCTTGCTCAAGGGAATCCCGGAGGCGTTTCAGCAGCGCCTCCGGGACGCCTCCTTACAGGAGGCGGAGCAGCAGGCTCTTCCTTCCGGCATGGAGCAGCAGGGTTCCTGGTGGACACTAGGGGGAAAACTTTATGTCCCGGCACCTCTGCGCAAGGAGGTATTGGAATTAGTCCACGGCGCCAAACTTGCGGGTCACTTTGGCTTCGTAAAGACCCTACACCTCGTAAGACGGCAATTTTGGTGGCCTAGTATGAGAGCCGACGTGGAACTGTACGTGCGCAGCTGCCCCACCTGCGCCACGGCCAAGAAAAGGATGGGAAAGCCCCCCGGGCTTTTGAAACCCTTGGAAGTCCCCTCCCGGCCCTGGGAGGTGATAGCCATGGACTTCATCACCGATCTGCCTCCCAGCCGGGGCAAGACGGTACTCTGGGTAATCACGGACCTGTTCTCCAAACAGGTCCACTTTGTGCCCTGTGCCGGGCTTCCCTCGGCCCAGGGACTGGCCAGGTTGTTTATCACCCATGTCCTCAGGCTTCACTCGGTCCCCAGGAAGGTTCTCTCCGACAGAGGGGTTCAATTCGTTGCCAAATTCTGGCGGGCCTTCCTAAAATTGATGGGGGTGGAAGAGCAAGGACTCTCTTCGGCCTACCACCCGCAGACCGATGGGCAGACCGAACGGGTGAATGCAGTGGTCGAATGTTACCTCAGGTGTTATGTCAATTATCACCAAGACAATTGGGTTGACCTGCTACCTTTTGCTGAGTATGCGTATAACAATGCTCCCCATTCCTCAACGGGGTTTAGCCCTTTCCAGGTGGTGTACGGGACAGACTTTGGCCCCTTCGGCTCCACTCCCGTCACCCCTGAACTCGAGGCGGTACCCGAAGTACAGGAGTGGGTGCAAGTAGTCCGATCCTCTTGGCCCTGGTTACAAAAGAACCTTGAACGGGCCAAACGTAAATACAAAGAGCAAGCGGACAAGCATCGTTCCCCGGGGTGGGAACTCAGGGTGGGAGAACAGGTTTATCTCTCCACCAAAAACCTGCGCTCTCTCCGACCTTGCAAAAAACTCAATGATCGTTACGTGGGTCCCTTCCCCATATCCCGGGTAATCAACGAGGTCACGGTGGAATTGGACCTTCCGAAGACTTTGCGGGGCGTCCACCCCGTCTTCCATATTAGTCTGCTCAAACCCTACGTAGCAGCTCCTCAATTCCATCCCCCACCCAAACCTGAGCTGCCGACGGTTGTGGGGGGAGATACACACTTAGAAGTGTCCAAGGTCTTGGACAGCAAGTGGAAAAAGGGAAAACTGTTCTACTTTGTCCGATGGAAACATCTGGGTCCCGCGCACGATGAATGGGTTGCAGCCCCCCACATGGCGGCCCCTCGCCTCGTTCAGGAGTTTCATTGCGCTTATCCTGATAAGCCTCGGCCTCCCGACCTCGCGGGAGGGGGGCCTTAAGGGGGGCAGAATGTGAGGGCCATGTGTTTCTGACTTCTCCAGGTTCCTCATTCCCATCCCTTTGAACTCGTAAAGAACAGTTCACACCTCCCCGTGCCTTCCTGGGTCTCACGTCCCATCTATCTTGCCCAGGTGCCAGCTCTCCCTCCCCTGCTGCGCTTCCTGCCTCCACTCCCTCAGGCTGAGCCCGGCCTTGAAGTGCTGATAGCCCTCACTGTCTCCTTGGGACTGTTTGATGTTTTGTATTGCACCAATCTGTCTTGCAGTTTCTCACAACAGTAGTGTGAACCTTTTGCCCTGTAGTAGATATATACTGTAACCCCGATAAGCTAGTTCACTTGTAACTTTGAATCCGTGTCTGCTCATATCTTCTGAAGCCTTCAATAAATCCTTTGTTTCTGCAACAAGTCTGAGCAAGTGATTTGGCGAAGTAGCACAGGGGATTGGGACTCTCACTAACCCGAATTCAAACCTAACCCTAAATTTAACCCTAACCCTAAACCCAACCCTAATTCAAACCTAACCCTAAACCTAACCCTAACCTCTAACCCTAACTTTAATCCTAACCCTAACCCCAAGCGTAATTCAACCCTAACCCTAATGCTAACGCTAACACTAACGCTAACCGTAACCCTAACCGTAACCCTAATGCTTACCCAACAAATAACCCTAACAATAACTCTAACCCTATCCTTAACCCTAACCCTAACCCTAACCCTATCCTTAACACAACCCTAACCCTAACCCTAACGCTAACCCTAACCCTAACCCTAA
>NC_079322.1:95000-100000 GCF_029931775.1 Euleptes europaea
AACCCAACCCTAACCCTAACCCTTACCTCTAACCCTAACTTTAAACCTTACCACTAACCCTAACCGTAATTCAACCCGAACCCTAACCCTAACCCGAACCCTGTCATGGTCTCTGATATAACTAGGGTTTTCTGTGAACATGTGCAGAATTAATTCCATGTAGAGCTAGTACACATCATGCAAACTGGGCCACTGCAGAGGTTTGTGTAATGTATAATGAAATTCTGTGTAATGCTGACAGGCTGATGGAATACTCTGAAGGTCAGCTCTATCAAAGCAGAGCACCTTTCCTTATCTATCAATAAGACGTGACCAAAATCACCTTTCTGACTCAGCTGCCAGATGTCAGAATCACAAATGCAAGACACTTCTGTCCTTTTCAAGGTCTTAAGATATCTTACTGTACTAAGACTACATTAATAGCTGAATGTACTTATGATAGCTTAAAAGCAATAAGTTCTCTCAAAGATATGAGTAATATGCTTTCTTGCTCTTCTGTAATCTCGCTGAAGGCTATGTACACAAAGACACTTTGCAAGTGACAATGTAAGTTATAATTGTGTCTTATGATTTATATAGTTAAATGTTGTGCTACAGATCTGTTGTGCTACAGATCTCTAAGTAGTCTCATTTCATGTGTATTGTCCTAACGAAGAGGATGGTATACAAATTATGTATATAACGTGATCATGTAACCCTAACCCTAACCCAACCCTAACCCTAACATTAACCCTAACCCCAACCCCAACCTCTAATCCTAACTTTAACCCTAACCCTAACCCTAACCCTAACCCTAATTCAACCCTAACCCTAACCCTATCCCTAACCCTAACCCTAATTCAAACCTAACCCTAACCCTAACCCTAACACTAACCAAACCCTAACCCTAACCCTAACCCTAATCCTAACCCTAACCCTAACCTCTAACCTCTAACCCGAACCTCTAACCCTAACCCGAACCCGAACCAAACCCTAACCAAACCCTAACCTTAACCTTAACCTTAACCCTAACCCTATCCCTAACACAACCCTATCCCTAACCCTAACGCTAACCCTAAGCCTAAGCCTAACCCTAACCTATAACCCTAACTTTAATCCTAACCCTAACCCAACCCTAATTCGAACCTAACCCTAACCCTAACCAAACCCTAACCCTAACCCTTACCCTACCCTAACCCTAACGCTAACGCTAACCCTAACCCTAACCCTAACCTCTAACCCTAACTTTAATCCTAACCCTAACCCCAACCCTAATTCAAACCTAACCCTAACCCTAACCCTAACACAACATTAACACTAACCCTAACCCTAACCCTAAGTCTAACCCTAAGTCTAACCCTAACCCTAACCCTACCCATAACCTAACCCTAACCCTAACCTCTAACCCTAAGTCTAACCCTAACCCTAACCCTAACACAACATTCACCCTAACCCTAACGCTAACGCTAACCCTAACCCTAACCCTAACCCTAACCAAAATTCAAACCTAACCCTAACCCTAACCCTAAGTTTAACCCTAACCCGAAACCTAATTCAACCCTAACCCTAACCCTAACCCTTACACTAATTCAAACCTAACCCTAACCCTAACCCTAACCGCTAACCGCTAACCCTAACCCAACCCTAACCCTAACATTAACCCTAACCCCAACCTCTAATCCTAACTTTAACCCTAACCCTAAACCTAACCCTAATTCAACCCTAACCCTAACCCTAACCCAACCCTATCTCTAACCCTAACCCTAACTCAAACCTAACCCTAACCCCAACCTCTAAATCTAACTTTAACCATAACCCTAACATAACCCTAATTATACCTTAACCCTAACCCTAACCGTAACCCAGCCCTAACCCTAACTCTAACCCTAACCCTAACCCAAACCCTAATTCAACCCAAACCCTAACCCTAACCCTTACCCTTTCAAACCTAACCCTAACACTAACCCTAACCTCTAACCCTGACTTTAATCCTAACCCTAACCCCAACCCTAATTCAAACCTAACCCTAGCCCTAACCCTAACTCTAACGTTAACCCTGACCCTAACCCTAATTCAAACCTAAACCTAACCCTAACCCTAACCCTAAGCTCTAACCCTAACTTTAACCCTAACTCTAACCCCAACCCTAATTCAACCCTAACCCTAACCCCAACTCTAACCCTAACCCTAACCCCAACCTCTAATCCTAACTTTAACCCTAACCCTAACCCTAATTCAACCCTAACCCTAACCCTAACCCAACTCTAACCCTAACCCTAACCGCAACCTAACGCTAACCCTAACGATAACCCTAACCCTAATCCTAACCCTAACCCAACCCTAACCCTAACCCTTACCTCTAACCCTAACTTTAAACCTTACCACTAACCCTAACCGTAATTCAACCCGAACCCTAACCCTAACCCGAACCCTGTCATGGTCTCTGATATAACTAGGGTTTTCTGTGAACATGTGCAGAATTAATTCCATGTAGAGCTAGTACACATCATGCAAACTGGGCCACTGCAGAGGTTTGTGTAATGTATAATGAAATTCTGTGTAATGCTGACAGGCTGATGGAATACTCTGAAGGTCAGCTCTATCAAAGCAGAGCACCTTTCCTTATCTATCAATAAGACGTGACCAAAATCACCTTTCTGACTCAGCTGCCAGATGTCAGAATCACAAATGCAAGACACTTTTGTCCTTTTCAAGGTCTTAAGATATCTTACTGTACTAAGACTACATTAATAGCTGAATGTACTTATGATAGCTTAAAAGCAATAAGTTCTCTCAAAGATATGAGTAATATGCTTTCTTGCTCTTCTGTAATCTCGCTGAAGGCTATGTACACAAAGACACTTTGCAAGTGACAATGTAAGTTATAATTGTGTCTTATGATTTATATAGTTAAATGTTGTGCTACAGATCTGTTGTGCTACAGATCTCTAAGTAGTCTCATTTCATGTGTATTGTCCTAACGAAGAGGATGGTATACAAATTATGTATATAACGTGATCATGTAACCCTAACCCTAACCCAACCCTAACCCTAACATTAACCCTAACCCCAACCCCAACCTCTAATCCTAACTTTAACCCTAACCCTAACCCTAACCCTAACCCTAATTCAACCCTAACCCTAACCCTATCCCTAACCCTAACCCTAATTCAAACCTAACCCTAACCCTAACCCTAACACTAACCAAACCCTAAACCTAACCCTAACCCTAATCCTAACCCTAACCCTAACCTCTAACCTCTAACCCGAACCTCTAACCCTAACCCGAACCCGAACCAAACCCTAACCAAACCCTAACCTTAACCTTAACCTTAACCCTAACCCTATCCCTAACACAACCCTATCCCTAACCCTAACGCTAACCCTAAGCCTAAGCCTAACCCTAACCTATAACCCTAACTTTAATCCTAACCCTAACCCAACCCTAATTCGAACCTAACCCTAACCCTAACCAAACCCTAACCCTAACCCTTACCCTACCCTAACCCTAACGCTAACGCTAACCCTAACCCTAACCCTAACCTCTAACCCTAACTTTAATCCTAACCCTAACCCCAACCCTAATTCAAACCTAACCCTAACCCTAACCCTAACCCTAACCGTAACCCTAACCCTAACCGTAACCCTAACCCTAACCCTAACCCTAACCCTAATTCAAACCTAACCCTAACCCTAACCCTAACCCTAACCCTAACCCTAACCAAACCCTAACCCTAACCCTAACCCTAACCCGAATTCAAACCTAACCCTAACCCTAACTTTTACCCTAAACCCAAAACTAATTCAACCCTAACCCTAACCCTAACGCTTACCCTAATTCAAACAAAACCCTAACCCTAATCATAACCCTAACCTCTAACCCTAACTTTAATCCTAACCCTAACCCTAACCCTAACCTCTAACCCTAACTTTAATCCTAACCCTAACCCCAACCCTAATTCAACCCTAACCCTAACCCTAATTCAAACCTAAACCTAACGCTAACCCTAACCCTAAGTCTAACCCTTACCCTAACCCTAACACAACATTCACCCTAACCCTAACGCTAACGCTAACTCTAACCCTAACCCTAACCCTAACCAAAATTCAAACCTAACCCTAACCCTAACCCTAAGTTTAACCCTAACCCGAAACCTAATTCAACCCTAACCCTAACCCTAACCCTTACACTAATTCAAACCTAACCCTAACCCTAACCCTAACCGCTAACCCTAACCCTAACCCAACCCTAACCCTAACATTAACCCTAACCCCAACCTCTAATCCTAACTTTAACCCTAACCCTAACCCTAACCCTAATTCAACCCTAACCCTAACCCTAACCCAACCCTAACCCGAACCCTAACCCTAACTCAAACCTAACCCTAACCCCAACCTCTAAATCTAACTTTAACCATAACCCTAACATAACCCTAATTATACCTTAACCCTAACCCTAACCGTAACCCAGCCCTAACCCTAACTCTAACCCTAACCCTAACCCCAACCCTAATTCAACCCAAACCCTAACCCTAACCCTTACCCTTTCAAACCTAACCCTAAACTAACCCTAACCTCTAACCCTGACTTTAATCCTAACCCTAACCCCAACCCTAATTCAAACCTAACCCTAACCCTAACCCTAACCCTAACTCTAACGTTAACCCTAACCCTAACCCTAACCCTAACCCTAACCCTAATTCAAACCTAAACCTAACCCTAACCCTAACCCTAACCCTAAGCTCTGACCCTAACTTTAACCCTAACTCTAACCCCAACCCTAATTCAACCCTAACCCTAACCCCAACTCTAACCCTAACCCTAACCCCAACCTCTAATCCTAACTTTAACCCTAACCCTAACCCTAATTCAACCCTAACCCTAACCCTAACCCAACTCTAACCCTAACCCTAACCGCAACCTAACGCTAACCCTAACGATAACCCTAACCCTAACCCTAACCCTAACCCAACCCTAACCCTTACCTCTAACCCTAACTTTAAACCTTACCACTAACCCTA
>NC_079322.1:2230000-2235000 GCF_029931775.1 Euleptes europaea
ATGTGACACGAAGAGGAGGGCCAATTTCTGAGCGGAGGGGATCCCTGCGCACGGAACCAAATGTATTTGCTTGGAAATTAAGTCAGTGATAACCCATAGTACAGTTTTTCCCCCGCTGAGAGGGAGATCCGTCATAAAATCCATAGCAATCACTTCCCAGGGTTTGGAGGGTATTTCAAGCGGTTGCAGTAGTCCTGGGGGCTTGCCTTGAGATCGTTTGACTGTGGCGCAAATAGGACAGCTGCGAATAAAAGAGTCAATATCAGAACGCATTCCCCCCCACCAAAACTGTCTGCGCAACAAGTGAAGGGTCTTTAGAAACCCAAAGTGCCCTGCGGTTTTCATTCCATGGGCCAAGTGTAAGACGTCTTTTCGGAGCGCTTTGGGTACATACAATTTTGAGTCTTTGTACCAAGAGCCCCCTTGTTCAATAACACCAGGAGGCAGGGTTTGATTAGAATGTTCCATAAGGCAGTGTTCCCGCAGGGATTTTATGAAAGAATCAGAGACGGGAACCCCCCCCCTCGTTCAAAATAGTAGTAGGAGTAGGAAGGGGGGTTGGCGAGGGGGAAACGCTTACGTGTTGCGTTGCGTAGACTTCAGGCGGCCGGGCGGCCGGTTGAGTTGGAGGAGTCGGAGCCGGAGCCGGAGCTATCGTGGTGTCCCGTCTCGGAGGTAGGAGAGTAGTCGGTAGGGTTGGAGGAGTTTGCCTGCTGGTGACTGTGTGTTGTCGCTGGGGCAGCGTTTGGGATCGGGTTTGTACAGCCAATACGGACAGGGCTTCTCTTTGTGCGGGCGTAAATAGAGAGTCTGTTGGCCGATCGAGTTTTGCTGGGTATTGAGGCAATCGGGAGAGAGCATCCGCGAGAACGTTTTGTTTTCCTGGGACATGCTTCAGGACAAAACGAAACTGAGCAAAGAATTCCGCCCAACGTTGTTGTTTTGCGGATAATTTATGGGTTCCTGTGAGAGCGGCCAGATTCTTGTGATCGGTCCAAACTTCGAAGGGGACTTTGGACCCTTCTAGGAACTGTCGCCAAAGGGTAAGAGCATGGTGAACAGCTGAGGCTTCTTTCTCCCAAATAGGCCAGTTTAATTGGGAGTGCGCAAACTTCTTAGAGAAATAAGCGCAAGGATGAAGGAGACCATTAGGTCCTTTTTGCAGCAGCCCCCCCCCCCATAGCTACATCGGAGGCATCAACTTGCACAATGAACATTCGATTAGGGTCTGGGTGCCATAGCACCGGTTCTGATGTGAAAAGCATTTTGAGAGCTACAAAGGCGGCTTGGCATTGATCAGTCCACAGTATTTTAGCGGAGGGCAATGTGGCAGAGTTTTCTTTGCCTTTGGTTTTTAGAAAGTCGGTGATGGGCAGTGCTATTTGAGCGAAGTTTGGAATAAATCCGCGGTAAAAATTAGCAAAGCCCAGGAATTGTTGTACTTGCTTGCGGTTGGAGGGAGGTGCCCATTCGAGGACGGAACGTATCTTGTCCGGGTCCATGCTGAGGCCATGGTGGGAGATTATGTATCCCAAGAAAGTTATTTTGCTCTGGTGAAATTCGCATTTAGCCAGTTTTGCGAAGAGTTGGTGGGTGCGTAGGCGGCGTAGAACTTCTCGGACCAATGTGACATGCTCGTCCATGGTTTTTGAATAAATGAGAATGTCGTCTACATAAACCACTACTCCGCGGTACAGCAAATCATGAAGGATTTCGTTAATGAGTTGCATGAAGACCCCCGGGGCCCCTTTTAACCTGAAGGGCATCACAAGGAATTCGAACATTCCAAAGCAGCTAGAGAAGGCAATGAGGGGTTCGTCTCCCTCTCGGATGCGGACGCGGTAGTAGGCTTCTACTAGGTCCAATTTAGAAAAAATATGTCCTTCTTGTAGTTGTCCCAAGATATCTGAAATTAGTGGTATAGGATAGGCGTTGGTTTGAGTAACTGCATTGAGTTTTCGGAAGTCAATGCAGAGGCGTAGGTCGCCCTCCTTTTTTCGGACAAAAAACGCGGGGGCTGAGTTGGGAGCATTCGATGGGCGAATCAACCCTCTGGCAAGGTTTTTGTCCAAAAAGTCTCGAAGCACAGTGCGCTCGGAAGTGCTCATTGGGTAGATTTTACTTTTGGTTAATGTGCAGTCTTTCACCACTTCAATTGCACAGTCGGTAGCCCGGTGAGGGGGTAAGGCATCACATTCTTTAATGTTAAAAACATCCGCGAAGTCTTGGTATATTCCAGGGAGGGCTGGTGTTGATGGGATCTCGGAGAGTAATGCCAAAGCGGGTGGAGACAGCATCGCAATTTGCTGTCGGTGCTGATCGCATTTAGGGTTGTTAAAGGAGATTGTGTTCGTGTCCAAATCGATACTGGGACAATGACCTTTAATCCAGTTAATTCCCAGGACCACCTCGAATCGAATAGGGGCTATGGTAAAGTCGATTTGTTCCCAGTGGGAGCCAATTCCCATCGCCACCCCTATAGTGCGATGATCAACTGGACCCCCTTTGAAATGGCTCCCATCCATTTGGGCAAATTGGACGGGGGCTGGTAAAGCCTCGGACTCGACTTTGAGTGCTGCAAATGTGGCTGCGCTTATGAGAGTGCGACTGCAACCAGAGTCAATAAGTGCTTTAACGGGTAGTTGGGGGCCACCTTCGTGATGTTGTAGAATGGCGTCTACATAAACGGTGGTGTCTACTTCCTTTACTTTGGTGGGAGCTGTTGGTTTAGCAGGACAATCTGCAGAGGTCTGTGGAGACGCTCCACTCACCACAGACCGGAGCCGTTTTTTGACAAATCAAGGGGAGATTCCAGGTTTAAAGCCGGAGAAGTCCATGGGTTCTCTTCGTCCGAAGAGGGAAAGTTGTCCCCCAATGGGGCACTTGTAATCCGAGACCCGGCTGGGTCAGTTGATGCAGGCAGAACGGATGAGTCTCCAGCGTGAAGTGCAGAGGGTGTGGGTCTTCCCGGCGCTGCGCTGCGGGTGGCCGCGGTGCCTCTGCGTTGCGGTCGTCCCCTAGCTCGAGTTGTCGTGCTGGGACGAAAGGGTTCAGGGCGGTAAGGGCAGACCGCTGCAAAGTGGCCCTGTTCCCCACAAATGAGGCAGGCACCCCTTTGAAATCGGGTTTCGCGATCCTGGAGTGGACGCGTCGGCTTCCGTATAGCGGGGGGGGTGCCTTGGGCTGGGGCTTTGGGGCGCTTTTCTCCTTGTGTTTTTGGCGGACAAGGGAAATGAAGCGCCGGCGGCTTTCTACTTCTTCGGCTAATAGAATCCAATCCTCGGGAGTGTCGGGATCGCCCCGCATGTATGACCAGTTTAGGACGTCAGGGTGTAAGGCTTCCCTGAAATGGTGAATTAGGGTGGCCTCGGGCCAGCCCACAATTTTGCTCGCCAGTCTTTGAAATTCATCGGCAAACTCTCGGACTGGAGTAGAGCCCTGTCTTAGTTGTAGCAGTTCGGTTTTGGCCCGTTCCCCCAGAAAGGGGTCCTCAAACCTCCTACGTAAAGCAGTCATGAAATTGTTGAGGGAACGGATAGAGCGGGATCGGGTGTCAAATTGGAGCACCATCCAGTCGGCTGCTTTGCCTGTCAGAAGGGAAGCTACGTAGCGCACCCGGCTGTCCTCGGTAGGGAACAATTGTCCCTGTTCTCGCATATAACTGTCCACCTGATGCAAGAAACAGGGTAGGGTTTCAAGAGATCCATCATACGTAGTTTTCAGCTTGAGCTGTTTCCAAGGACCGGGTATGGGTTGACCTGGTTGCACAGGCTGACCCGGTTGCACAGGTGCTCCGGGCGCAGGTAGAACGGGAGCTCCGGGAGGTGGAGGTGGTGCAGGAGGTTGGACTGGTCCCCCCTGACCCGGGACGGGCTGTGCTTGGGCAATCAGGGCTTGCTGCAACTGCCTGTTGTCCTGCAGCATTTGTTCCATTAGCTCTTGGAGTTGATCGACAAGGTCGGATAACTCTCGATTCTGGGCTCGTAACAGGTGAACATCCTCTCCTGGGCCGCGGGTACGATGAGGTTTACTTGTCCAGAAACTCGTGGCCCATTGAGAACTGTCCCCATATAGGTCCTCGTCTGCAGACTCTCCGGAGTCTTGGCGTCGGTCTGCAAGGCGGCGTGCGCGTTGGGTCGTGCGCGACGGGACAAACACCGGGGGAAAAGACAGACCTAACGGAGGGCCGCTCTTTACAGTGTCCTTAGGGCAACTGACGGTCCACGCACGATCCGCAGCCAATTGTATCCCTTGTGGCTTGGGCTTCGGCCGCCGCCTTAAATGCTTCAGCAGCTTCTTTATCCTCGAGAACCTTTCGGGCTTCGAGTTTCAGAGCTTCAGTTGCGGTAACGTGCGGTAAAAGTTCTGTTTCCAGGAGTGAGAGTATGGGGTCAGGTTCCCCGCCCAGAAATGGTTGTATCCAAACCGCGATAGCGGGTGCGTCGGCCCCAAATGGCGAGGCCAAACGTTGGGCCAAGGTGGCTACCGTAGTATCCTTTGTACAATCCGCAAAGAGGAGGGCCATATGGACAGCGACCCACTTGGCTTCAGCTTGACAACTAGCTGCATCGGGTATCAGGGAAAGACCTGAGGCTCCTGCCATGGTACCTTTTCCCAGGTTAGTAGGGGCCGTGAATGGGAGAGACTCACGGGCAATAAGTTCGTCCAATAATCCGGTTAGTACCTGTAAGTCCTCAGTTGCCAGTCGGGCATCATCCAGCAACTGATCAAAATCCTGGAGATCTAAACGACTATTAGTATCATCCGAGGTTAACATCCAGAGAACTTTCACTAGAGATTGCCACTGTGTCTGTACCAGTCCCTTCAAGCGGCAAGCCTCTAGAGTAGTCCTAAAAAGTCCAGCGACTATGTCCTGTAGAAGGGTAGGATCCCCACATGAGGACTCCAGGGTTCCAGGAAGTAGTAGTCCCGGTTCACTCAGAGAGCGACCTCCTAGCTCCTATCCGAGTGGCAGGCGAACCCTCCAGGGCTCTAGCCTG
>NC_079322.1:2240000-2242500 GCF_029931775.1 Euleptes europaea
TAACCCTTGCCCCTGACCCTGACGCTAACCCTAACCCTAACCCTAACCCTAACCCTAACCCTAACCCTAACCCTAAACCTAACCCTAATTCTAACCCTAACACAACCTTACCCCTACCCCTACCCCTACCCCTACCCGTACCCCTACCCCTACCCCTAACCCGAACTCTAACCCTAACCCTAACCCTAACCCTAAACCTAACCCTAACCCTACCCTAACCCAAACCCTTACCCTTACCCTTACCCTTACCCTTACCCTTACCCTTACCCTAACCCTAACCCAAACAATAACCCTAACATTAACCCTAACCCTAACCTTAACCCTAACCCTAAAACAACCCTACCCCTAACCCTAACACCAAACCCTAACCCTAACCCTACCCTAACCCAAACGCTTACAATAACCTTAACCCTAACCCTAACCCAAACCCTAACCCTTATCTTGTCATGGTGTCTGACATAACTATGGTATTCTGTGAAAAAACCACGACAACCCTGACCCTGACCATGACCCTGCCCCTGCCCCTAAACCTAACACCAAACCCTAACCCTAACCCTACCCTAACACAAAACCTTACCCAAACCCTAACCCTAACCCTAACCCTAACCCTAACCCTAACCCTAACCCTAACCCTAACCCTAACCCTAACCCTAACCCTAACCCTAACCCTAACCTTAACCCTAACCCTAACCCTACCCTAACGCAAACCCTTACCATAAACCAAACCCTAACCCTAACCCTAACCCTAAAACAATCCTAAACCTAACCCAAACCCAAACCCTAACCCTAACCCTAACCCTAATCCTAACTCATGACCCTAACCCTGACCCTGACCCTGACCCTGACCCTGACCCTAACCCTAACCCTAACCCTAACCCCAACCCTAACCCTAACCCTAAACCTAAACCTAACCCTAACCCTAACCCTAAACATAACCCTAACCCTAAACATAACCTTGTCATGGACTCTGACATACCTATGGTATTCTGTGAATAACCACGACAACCCTAACCCTGATCCTGACCCTGCCCCTGTTCCTAACCCTAACACCAAACCCTAACCCTTACCCTAACCCTAACCCTCACCATAACCCTCACCCTCACCCTCACCATAACCCTCACCCTAACCCTAACACAATCCTGAACCTAACACTAACCCTCACCCTAACTCCTGAACCTGACCATAACCTTAACCCTAACTCATAACCCTAACCCTAACCCTAACCCAAACCCTTACCCCAACCTTGTCATGGTCTCTGACATAACTATGGTATTCTGTGAAAAACCACGAAAACCGTGACAGTGACCCTGACCATGACCCTGCCTCTGCCCCTAACCCTAACCCTAACACCAAACCCTAACCCTACCCTAACCCTAAACCTAAACCTAACCCTAAACCTAAACCCAACCCTAACCTTGTCATGGTCTCTGACATAACTATGGTATTCTGTGACCAACCGCAACAACCCTGACCCTCACCCTCACCCTGAACCTGACCCTGACCCTAACCCTAACACCAAACCCTAACCCTAACCCTAACCCTAACCCTAACCCTAACCCTAACCCTAACCCTAACCCTAAACCTAATCATAAACCTAACCCTAACCCTACCCTAACCCAAACCCTTACCCTTACCCTTACCCTTACCCTAAACTTAACCCTAACCCTAACCCTAACCCTAACAATAACCCTAACCCTAACCTTAACCTTAACCCTAAAACAACCCTACCCTTAACCCTAACACCAAACCCTAACCCTAACCCTACCCTAACACAAACCCTTACCTTAACCCTAACCCTAACCCTAACCCTATCCCTAACCCTTATCTTGTCATGGTGTCTGACATAACTATGGTATTCTGTGAAAAACGGCGACAACCCTGACCCTGACCATGACCCTGCCCCTAACCCTAACACCAAACCCTAACCCTAACCCTAACCCTAACCCTAACACAACCCTAAACCTAACCCTAACCCTCAGCCTAACCCTAACCCTTGACCCTGACCCTGACCCTAACCCTAACCCTAACCCTAACCCTAACCCTAACCCTAACCCTAACCCTAAACCTAACCCTAATTCTAACACTAACACAACCTTACTCCTACCCCTACCCATACCGCTACCCCTACCCGTACCCCTACCCCTACCCCTACCCCTAACCCTAACCCTAACCCTAACCCTAACCCTAACCCTAACACTAACCCTAACCCTAACCCTAACCCTAACCCTAACCCTAACCCTAACCCTAACCTTGTCATGGTCTCTGACATAAGTATGGTATTCTGTGAATAACTGCGAAAATCCTGCCCCTCCCCCTTACCTTGCCCCTGCCCCTAAACCTAACACCAAACCCTAACCCTAACCCTACCCTAACCCAAAGACTTACCCTAAACCTAACCCTAACCCTAACTCTAACAAAACCCTAAACCTAACCCTAACCCTCAGCCTAACCCTAACCCTTGACCCTGACCCTGACCCTAACCCTAACCCAAACCCTAACT
>NC_079322.1:2245000-2247500 GCF_029931775.1 Euleptes europaea
CTAACCCTAACCTTGTCATGGTCTCTGACATAACTATGGTATTCTGTGAACCGAGACAACCCTGACTCTGACCCTGACCCTGACCCTAACCCAAACACCAAACCCAAACCCTACCCTAACTCAAACCCTTACCATAACCCTAACCCTAACCCTACCCTAACCCAAATCCTTACCATAACCTTAACCCTAACCCATAACCCAAACCCTAACCCTAACCCTAACCCAAACCCTTACCCCAACTTTGTCATGGTCTCTTACATAACTATGGTATTCTGTGAAAAACCACGACAACACTGACCCTAACCCTCTCCCTAACACAAAACCCGAACCCTAACACTAACACTAACCCTACCCTAATCTAAACCCTTACCCTAACCCTAACCCTAACCCTAACCCTAACCCTAACCCTAACCCTAACCCTAACCCCTAACCCTAACCCTAACCCTAACCCCCTAACCCTAACCTTATCCTAACCCTAACCCTAACCCTAACCCTAACCCTAACCCTAACCCTAACCCTAACCCTAACCCTAACCCTAACCCTATCCCTAAACCTTAACCCTAACCCTAACCCTAACCCTACCCTACCCTAACCCTAAACCTAACCCTAACCCTAACCCTAACCCTACCCTTACCCTAACCCTAACCCTAACCCTAACCCTAACCCTAAACATAACCCTAACCCTAAACATAACCTTGTCATGGTCTCTGACATACCTATGGTATTCTCTGAATAACCACGACAACCCTAACCCTGACCCTGACCCTGCCCCTGTTCCTAACCCTAACACCAAACCCTAACCCTAACCCTAACCCTCATCATAACCCTCACCCTCACCCTCACCATAACCCTCACCCTAACCCTAACACAATCCTGAACCTAACACTAACCCTCACCCTAACTCCTGACCCTGACCCTGACCATAACCTTAACCCTAACTCATAACCCTAACCCTAACCCTAACCCAAACCCTTACCCCAACCTTGTCATGGTCTCTGACATAACTATGGTATTCTGTGAAAAACCACGAAAACCGTGACAGTGACCCTGACCATGACCCTGCCCCTGCCCCTAACCCTAACCCTAACACCAAACCCTAACCCTACCCTAACCCTAAACCTAAACCTAACCCTAAACCTAAACCCAACCCTAACCTTGTCATGGTCTCTGACATAACTATGGTATTCTGTGACCAACCGCAACAACCCTGACCCTCACCCTCACCCTGAACCTGACCCTGACCCTAACCCTAACACCAAACCCTAACCCTAACCCTAACCCTAACCCTAACCCTAACCCTAACCCTAACCCAAACCCTAAACCTAACCCTAACCCTAACCCTAACCCTACCCTAACCCAAACCCTTACCCTTACCCTTACCCTAACCTTAACCCTAACCCTAACCCTAACCCTAACAATAACCCTAACCCTAACCTTAACCCTAACCCTAAAACAACCCTACCCCTAACCCTAACACCAAACCCTAACCCTAAGCCTACCCTAACACAAACCCTTACCTTAACCCTAACCCTAACCCTAACCCTAACCCTAACCCTTATCTTGTCATGGTGTCTGACATAACTATGGTATTCTGTGAAAAAACGGCGACAACCCTGACCCTGACCATGACCCTGCCCCTAACCCTAACACCAAACCCTAACCCTAACCTTAACCCTAACCCTAACACAACCCTAAACCTAACCCTAACCCTCAGCCTAACCCTAACCCTTGACCCTGACCCTGACCCTAACCCTAACCCTAACCCTAACCCTAACCCTAACCCTAAACCAAACCCTAATTCTAACCCTAACACAACCTTACTCCTACCCCTACCCATACCGCTACCCCTACCCGTACCCCTACCCCTAACCCTAACCCTACCCCTAACCCTAACCCTTACCCTAACCCTAACCCTAACCCTAACCCTAACCCTAACCCTAACCCTAACCCTAACCCTAACCCTAACCCTAACCCTAACCTTGTCATGGTCTCTGACATAACTATGGTATTCTGTGAATAACTGCGACAATCCTGCCCCTCCCCCTTACCTTGCCCCTGCCCCTAAACCTAACACCAAACCCTAACCCTAACCCTACCCTAACCCAAAGACTTACCCTAAACCTAACCCTAACCCTAACTCTAACACAACCCTAAACCTAACCCTAACCCTCAGCCTAACCCTAACCCTTGACCCTGACCCTGACCCTAACCCTAACCCTAACCCAAGCCCTAACTACTGACCCCTACCCTGACCCTGAGCCTAACCCTGACCCTGACCCTGACCCTGACCCTAACCCTAACCCAAACCCTAACACTAACCCTAACCCTAACCCTACCCTAACCCTAACCCTAACCCTAACCCTAACCCTAACCCTAACTCTAAACCTAAACCTAAACTAAAACCTAAACCTATCATTGTCATGCTCTCTGACATAACTATGGTATTCTGTGAAAAACCACGACAACTCTGACCCTGACCATGGCCCTGCCCCTAACCCTA
>NC_079322.1:2250000-2252500 GCF_029931775.1 Euleptes europaea
ACCCTTACCCTCACCCTAACCCTAACCCTAACCCTAACCCTAACCCTAACCCTAACCCTAACCCTAACCCTAACCCTCACAATCACCCTCACCCTCACCCTCACCCTCACCCTCACCCTCACCCTCACCCTAACCCTAACCCTAACCCTAACCCTCCCAAACTCAAACCCTAACCCCTAACCCCTAACCCCTAATCCCTAAACAGAAAATCTAACCCTAACCCTAAACCTAACCCAATCCTAACCCTAACCCTAACCCTAACCCTAACCCTAACCCTAACCCTAACCCTAACCCTAACCCTAACCCTAACCCTAACCCTAACCCTAACCCTAACCCTAACCCTAACCCTATCCATAACCGTAACGGTAACCCTAACCCTAACCCTAACCCTAACCCTAACCCTAACCCTAACCCTAACCCTAACCCTAACCCTAACCCTAATACTAACCTTAACCCTATCCCTAACCCTCCCTAACTCAAACCCTAAACCCTAAACCCTAACCCCTAACCCTAACCCAAACCCAAACCCATACCCTGACATTAAACCTAACCCTAACCCCAACCCTGACCCTAACCCTAACCCTAACCCCTAACCCTAACCCAACCCTAACCCTAACCCTAACCCTAACCCTAACCCTAACCCTAACCCTAACCCTAACCCTAACCCTAACCGTATCCCTAACCCTAACTCAAACCCTAACCCTAACCCTAACCCTAACCTTAACCCTAACCCTGTCATGGTTAGGTAACCCTAACACTGACAATGTAAGCTATAATTGTGTTTTATGAGTTATAAGTGAAATGTTGTGCTATAGTTCTTTAAGAAGTCTCATTTAATGCGTATTTTCCTTTCTAAGACTTTAGGCACTTAACGGTCCGAACCACGACAAACCTGACCCTGACCCTGACCCTAACCCTTACCCTTACCCTAAAACTAACCCTAACCCTAACCCTAACCCTAACCCTAACCCTAAACCCTAACCCTAACCCTAACCCTAACCCTAACCCTAACCCTAACCCTAACCTTGTCATGGTCTCTGACATAACTATGGTATTCTGTGAACATGGGAGGATTAATTCCATATACAGCTAGTACACATCATGCAAACTGGGCCACTGCTGAGGTTTGTGTAATGTATAAGGAAAGTCTGAGTAATGCTGACAGGCTGAAGGAATACTCTCAAGGTCAGCTCTATCAAGAGCTACCTAATAACGTTGCTCTAGTCCCTGTCCTTGAAGTGGCAAAGCAGAGCACCTTATCTATCAAGAAGATGTGACCAAAATCACCTTTCTGACTCAGCTGCCAGTTGTCAGAATCCCAAAAGCAGGACACTTTTGTCCTTCTCAAGGTCTTAAGTTATCATTATGTACTAAGAGTACATTAATAGCCGAAACTGTACTTAATATAGCTTAAAGGCATTAAAGTTCTCTCAAAGTATGAGTAATATGGTTTCTTCCTCTTCTGTAATCTCGCTAAACGCCATGCTACTGACTACTGTAAACAGACATTTTCTAAGGGCAGTGTCAGCTTTAATTGTTTTTTATGAGTTATATAGTTAAATGTTGTGCTACAGATCTTTAAGAAGTCTCATTTATTGTGTATTGTCCTAACGAAGAGGATGGTATACAAATGTATATAACGTGATCATGTAACTCAGAAATAAGTGTTTATACTTTAAGCAAAGTGGACTGAAAGGAATGGACGCCCATATATGGACATAAAGAGCTGAGCAGCTGCCAGTAAGCCATTTCTGCACTGCACATCATATCAGACAAAGGGAATAAAAGGTGTCCCTCTTAATGGATAAGAAAGGCGATAAAGGATTTCTCTTCACCCTTAATGAGTCTAGAAACTGTATAAATACAGCCACAGTACAGCCAGCCCTTCAGATTGTTATTGCTGGCAGGCAGCAGCTGTCTGAAGTAACATTTCTCCAGTTCAGAGGCCTGAGATGTAAAACATTGAGACTCTGATCCGTGCGTGGACAGCAATTCTCTGAGGTATCTTGAACTATCAAGATCTGGATATTTCAACATATCTTACTTACAGTCTTCTTGTGACACTGCTCTATTCCTAGAAGAGGATAGAGGCCCTTAGAATTCCTATTCTTTGAATGGGAACCTAAGTGCAGTGATCTTTCCATATACTGGAACACTGACAGTCCATTAGATTTATGGATTCTTACAAACTAAACTTATTTGGCTTGCCAATGCTAAAGAGCATCCTGAACACAGGGCTAATAGCTAGACCTCTGAGATAGTGTCAGAAGGTCCTCTACTTAAAAGAGGGACTTCTGAACCTCCTCAGAGCAAGAGACCAGAGATGTTCCTGAAGGAAAAGGAGACTCTGTGAGATCTGCACAATGCTGATTCATTGTACAGCGCATACACAGATTGGCACACCCAAAGAGACTTTAAACAGCTTTAAGCTAACACATAGTGTTTATATATTCAGCATTGCTGTCTAAAACTAGAAAGAATATGCATAGCATGTACATAG
>NC_079322.1:2257500-2267500 GCF_029931775.1 Euleptes europaea
AAATTCATCCAGTCTTTTAGCCATACTAAAGCTACCGCTTCAGCATAGAGTTGAAAGTTAGGCAGTGCTAAACCTCCTCTAGTTTTTAGATCCACCAAGTATTTATAAGCAGTCCTTGGTTTTTTTCCTTGCCAGATGAAGTTTGAAATGTCTTTCCTCCAAGTTTCAAAATATTTTGTTTGTGATATTATTGGTAAATTTTGGAATAAGAAGAGCATCCTCGGTAAGACATTCATTTGGATCGTTGAGATACGTCCCATTAATGACAATTTTTTGTTTGACCATATAATCATATCAGTTTTAATCTTACCCCATAACTTGAGGTAATTGTTGGTTAACAGATCTTTATTCTTTGCAGTGATCCAAATTCCCAGGTATTTAACTTTGTTAGCTTTCTCCCAGCCAGTATATGATATAAATTCCTGTTGTTGTATTTCCGATAAATTTTTAAATATTATCTTTGTTTTTTCTTGATTCACTTTAAAGCCTGATACTTTTCCAAAATCATCCAAAGTCTCCTGAAGTATATTCATTGACTGTGTTGGGTTTTCCAAAATTAGCAGTAGGTCATCCGCGAATGCTCTCAACTTAAATTCATGTTTTTTAATTCTTAGCCCGCGGATGTCCTCCATACTTCTTAGTTTCACACATAGCGGTTCCAACACCAACAAAAATAAAAGTGGAGACAAGGGACATCCCTGTCTAGTCCCTTTCGTGATTTGGCAGTTATCTGACATTGATTCATTAACCAAAATTTTAGCTTGTTAGGAGGTATAAATAGCCGATATACCTTTCTGAAAACGATCTCCAAAATTCAATTTATCCAAAATCCGTTTCAAAAAGTTCCAAGAGACCATATCAAAGGCTTTTTCTGCATCCAAAAATACAAAAGCCGCAGTTTGTTGAATATTATGGTCATAATATTCCAGTGAATCTAGTAAAATTCTTACATTGTCTTTTATTTGCCTTCCTGGTATAAAACCTGCTTGGTCCTCATGTATAAGATCCTTAATAAATTGCTTTATCCTACATGCCAAAACCGAAGCAAAAATTTTGTAATCCACATTTAAGAGCGATATAGGTCTGTAATTAGATGTTTTTTCTGGATCTCTTCCTTCTTTGGGTATCAGTGATATAAATGCGTGTGACCAAGTCTCCGGGGATGTTCCCTCGTCCAAAATTGCATTGTAAAGTGAACCAAAAAATCCAACTAAATTGTCACTAAAAGTTCTATAAAATAGTGCAGTAATTCCATCTGGTCCAGGTGTTTTATCCGTTTTTTGTCTCAGTATTGCTTCTTGTATTTCTTCCCTTGTTACTGGAGCTTCAATACATTCTCTCTGGGTCATTGACAAAGCTTTCATCTGTATTGAGTTTAGAAATTTGTCTATTTTCTGTTTTGGAGTATTTTCTTTCTGATATAACTTAGAGTAAAATGAAACAAATTCTTTCTGAATTTCTGAAGTTGAATAAACTGGTCCTTTAGCAGTTTGGATTTTTGTTATAATCTTCTTTTGAAATGAGTCCTTCAGTTGTGTTGCTAAAAATTTTCCTGGTTTATTTGCATATTCAAAATACTTTTGTTTAGCAAGTTTCAGATTTTTATTCATTTCCTCCATTATTACCAAATTTAATTGGTGTTTAGATGCAGAAATCTGTATTTGAATTTCTTTTCTCTCCTCTTCCTGTGTTACCATTACCAATTTCTGCTCCAAATTTTGTAAATTCCAAAGTATGTTGTTTGTAAATTGCAATTGAGTCTTCTTCCAGGCCGAGTGTTTCTGTATCATAAAACCTCTCAGAACAGCTTTGAATGCGTCCCAAACTGTATTTAAAGAAGTTTCCCCATTAAGGTTAATTTCAAAAAAGTCTTTCATTAAAACCTGTAATTCCTTTTGTATCTTGTTGTCTTTTAAAAGTTTATCGTTCATTCGCCATCTAAATGCTTGTTTATTGTTCCAATCAAAGGTAACAGGATTGTGATCAGAAAAAGTTCTAGGTAAAATATGAATTTTACGTAGTTGCGTGAAAATTGATTTACTGGCCCATATCATATCGATTCTGGAGTGTGAATCGTGTCTTGCTGAATAAAAGGTGTATTCTTTAGCTGTTGTATTCATTGTTCTCCAAATGTCTTGTAATTCTAATTCTGAAGCCATGGCAAAGAAAGTTTTAGGCAAGCATCCATCATTGATATCTTTTGCTTTTGATTTTTTGTCCAGAGATGGGAGAATAATTCCATTGAAGTCGCCCATCAATAAAATTTGGTCTTGTGCGTACTGGGTTATCAGGTCATGTAATTTTTCATAGAAGGATTTTTTCCCTTCATTGGGTGCATAGATTCCAACCACTATTGTCCTTTGTCCCAATATTTTAGTTCTGATAATTACAATTCTTCCTTCATTGTCTTTATATACTAGTTCTGGACAGAGACTGGGGTGGGCATAGATTACCACTCCCTTTGTTTTAGTTTTAGCAGAAGCAATAAATGCTTGTCCAAGCATCTGTTTCTCCAAGTATTTTTTATGCTTTGAAGCTATATGGGTTTCTTGTAGGCAGATTAGGGAGTATTTATATTTCTGTAGATATTTGAAGATTCTGGCCCTTTTAGTTTTCTCATTCAGTCCATTTACATTCCAAGAAATTGCTTTTGCCATAATGTAGTATTTTTTAGCAAAATAAAAAGTCTATAATTTAGTACCACCTTCTGCAC
The DNA here is from genome assembly GCF_029931775.1 of Euleptes europaea. Lineage (NCBI taxonomy): Eukaryota > Metazoa > Chordata > Lepidosauria > Squamata > Sphaerodactylidae > Euleptes > Euleptes europaea. The sequence continues at coordinate 2,260,214 of NC_079322.1, forward strand.
CCTGTACCTCTTCTTCTTCCTCTTCTTCTTCCTCCTTCTCTCCAGGTAATTCTTTAAGGTCCATTTTATATTTTCTCAAAAATTTCCCCACATCTGCTTGGGATAGAATTGTCGTTTTCACTTCCTTATAGGTGAAAGCCAAACCTTGTGGCATAATCCAACGATATTTGATGCCATTAGCTTTCAGTATAGACACAAAGTCTTTGTAGTTATTCCTCTGTGAAAGTAGATGCCTTGGAATATCCTTCAGTAGTATAAGAGAGGAGTCTCCTGCTGACACTGGATTTTCATAATGAATCTTCATAATCTTGTCTTTAACTCTGGTGTCATAGAACACTATCATCAAATCTCTTGGCTTAGATCTTCTCATTCTAGCAGGTAGTGGTATCCTGTATATTCTATTAATGGCTTGTTTTAATTCTTGTTCATCTATCTGAAATAAGTAGGCCAAATTTGGTATTGCAGATTCTTTATTATCTCCCATCATATCTGGAAAATTGCGTATACGAAGGTTGGTCTCTTTCACTCTCATCTCCATCATTGCCATTTGATTTTTTGCCGCCATCTGATCCGCTTGTATTGTTTCAATCTGTTTTTCTTGGCTTGTTAATTTTTTCTTTGTGTCCTTGTGCTCATCCATCACTTTCTTAATTGATACATCCATCGCTTGCATATCTGTCTTCATAACAATCATTTGAGTTTTTACTTCTTTCAAGTCTCCAGTGACCACATCCAACTTCTGATTAATAGCTTGGGATGCTTGACCAAGATTTGTCATCATAGAAGTCAACTGTGCCATCTGTGCAGACATCTGTTCAAACTGTTTATTTGTTGCCTCAGTTTGTTTAGTTAGCATATCCTGTAACTTTTTTTCCATGGTCGAGGTTTGTAAAGAGTCCCTTAGTTTAGTATAGGCAGGGCTATGTAGTGAGCCAGAGCGGGGTCGAGACATTTACATTCAAAAAAAGCTGGTAAAATACATGTCCACCGACAGAGCCTTTAAGGTGCTGGTTAAAAGATGATAGTTCAAAGATCAGCCTAGTAATTTTTTCGGGTTGAAAAGAGTCAAAATTGGCTTTAAAATTGCATTTTAAAGTTTTAAAATACCAGTGAGTTTTTTCGGTCGCTCTAGATCGGATTAATCAGGAAGTAAACAGGAAGTTACTAGTGCTGCAGACCTTCTATCGCCTCTTCTCGATGGTTATTCCTTCAGGAATGATTTGAAAGTAACTTGAGTGCGACGGATATTCAGTCCCGCGGCTACTTCCTGTTGTTTTAGTTCCAATGATAGAGAGGGTGTTATAGAGAGTCTTCCGTTCCAGGCACTCCCTTACTGCAAACGTGGCAGGAATTCGCCGGAAAATCAGGAAGAGAAATCACCCTCCCCTTCCTTCGGACCTCTCATTGGTGATAATTCTTGTCAGTCTAAAAGGTATCCTTCCGACTCTTTGTTATGGTTTAGGCTGATCGATCCGATAAGGCTCCTGTCGCTAATCCCGATGACTAACTCAGATCAAACTTTTTCAGTTCGGATTATGGAGGGGTGGGGGTCCCAGAAATATTCTTATCAGCCTCCCGTCTGTTCAAATTTCTAGTAAGTAGACGAAGAGTTCTTTTGTACTCACTTGGGTGTCAAGAGGTGAGGTTCTTTTCTTTATGTAGTCCTTATGTTGGTATTAAGGCGGTGGAGGGTAGAGCTTGCTGCCAAAGTTGCGTTTTGGCGATGTCCTTCCCTAGTGCCCTCGCAGGACAGGCGTCTAGGACTCCAAGGGGCTTAAAAAAGCCCCCTCAGAGTACCTAGGAGGTCAAACCGCGTTTGCGGGCTGCAGGGAGTTCCTGCTTTCCAACCCACTTGCAAGGGTCGGATTGGGGTATCTATGTACCCCAAAAATAACGCAAACTTGGATTTCTCCCAGGACAACCTGGGGAAATGGAGTGCTCTCTCCAACGGCACCACCGGAAGTCCCAACCCTAACCCTAACCTTGTCATGGTCTCTGACATAACTATGGTATTCTGTGAACCGCGACAACCCTGACTCTGACCCTGACCCTGACCCTAACCAAAACACCAAACCCAAACCCTACCCTAACTCAAACCCTTACCATAACCCTAACCCTAACCCTACCCTAACCCAAATCCTTACCATAACCTTAACCCTAACCCATAACCCTAACAATTACCCTCACCCTCACCCTCACCCTCACCCTCACCCTCACCCTCACCCTCACCCTCACCCTCACCCTCACCCTCACCCTCACCCTCACCCTAACCCTAACATAATCCTAACCTAACCCATAACCCAAACCCTAACCCTAACCCTAACCCAAACCCTTACCCCAACTTTGTCATGGTCTCTGACATAACTATGGTATTCTGTGAAAAACCACGACAACACTGACCCTAACCCTCTCCCTAACACAAAACCCGAACCCTAACACTAACACTAACCCTACCCTAATCTAAACCCTTACCCTAACCCTAACCCTAACCCTAACCCTAACCCTAACCCTAACCCTAACCCTAACCCTAAAACTAACCCTAACCCTAACCCTAACCCTAACCCTAACCTTACCCTAACCCTAACCCTAACCCTAACCCTAACCCTAACCCTAACCCTAACCCTAACCCTAACCCTATCCCTAAACCTTAACCCTAACCCTAACCCTACCCTAACCCTAACCCTAACCCTAACCCTAACCCTAACCCTAACCTTACCCTAACCCTAACCCTAAACCTAAACCGAAACCGAAACCTAACCCTAACCTTGTCATGGTCTCTGACATAACTATGGTATTCTGTGAACAACTTCGACAACCCTGACCCTGACCCTAACCCTAACACCAAACCCTAACACTAACACTAACCCTATCCCTATCCCTACCCTAACCCAAACCCTTACCCTTACGCTTACGCTTACCCTTACCCTCACCCTAACCCTAACCCTAACCCTAAACCTAACCCTAACCCTAACCCTCACCCTCACCCTCACCCTCACCCTAACCCTAACCCTAACCCTAACCCTCCCAAACTCAAACCCTAACCCCTAACCCCTAACCCCTAATCCCTAAACAGAAAATCTAACCCTAACCCTAAACCTAACCCAATCCTAACCCTAACCCTAACCCTAACCCTAACCCTAACCCTAACCCTAACCCTAACCCTAACCCTATCCGTAACCGTAACGGTAACCCTAATCCTAATCCTAACCCTAACCCTAACCCTAACCCTAACCCTAACCCTAACCCTAACCCTAACCCTAATACTAACCTTAACCCTATCCCTAACCCTCCCTAACTCAAACCCTAAACCCTAAACCCTAACCCCTAAACCTAACCCAAACCCAAACCCATACCCTGACATTAAACCTAACCCTAACCCCAACCCTGACCCTAACCCTAACCCTAACCCCTAACCCTAACCCAACCCTAACCCTAACCCTAACCCTAACCCTAACCGTATCACTAACCCTAACTCAAACCCTAACCCAAACCCTAACCCTAACCCTGTCATGGTTAGGTAACCCTAACACTGACAATGTAAGCTGTAATTGTGTTTTATGAGTTATAAGTTAAATGTTGTGCTATAGTTCTTTAAGAAGTCTCATTTAATGCGTATTTTCCTTTCTAAGACTTTAGGCACTTAACGGTCCGAACCACGACAAACCTGACCCTGACCCTGACCCTAACCCTTACCCTTACCCTAACCCTAACCCTAACCCTAACCCTAACCCTAACCCTAACCCTAACCCTAAACCCTAACCCTAACCCTAACCCTAACCCTAACCCTAACCCTAACCTTGTCATGGTCTCTGACATAACTATGGTATTCTGTGAACATGGGAGGATTAATTCCATATACAGCTAGTACACATCATGCAAACTGGGCCACTGCTGAGGTTTGTGTAATGTATAAGGAAAGTCTGAGTAATGCTGACAGGCTGAAGGAATACTCTCAAGGTCAGCTCTATCAAGAGCTACCTAATAACGTTGCTCTAGTCCCTGTCCTTGAAGTGGCAAAGCAGAGCACCTTATCTATCAAGAAGATGTGACCAAAATCACCTTTCTGACTCAGCTGCCAGTTGTCAGAATCCCAAAAGCAGGACACTTTTGTCCTTCTCAAGGTCTTAAGTTATCATTATGTACTAAGAGTACATTAATAGCCGAAACTGTACTTAATATAGCTTAAAGGCATTAAAGTTCTCTCAAAGTATGAGTAATATGGTTTCTTCCTCTTCTGTAATCTCGCTAAACGCCATGCTACTGACTACTGTAAACAGACATTTTCTAAGGGCAGTGTCAGCTTTAATTGTTTTTTATGAGTTATATAGTTAAATGTTGTGCTACAGATCTTTAAGTAGTCTCATTTATTGTGTATTGTCCTAACGAAGAGGATGGTATACAAATGTATATAACGTGATCATGTAACTCAGAAATAAGTGTTTATACTTTAAGCAAAGTGGACTGAAAGGAATGGACGCCCATATATGGACATAAAGAGCTGAGCAGCTGCCAGTAAGCCATTTCTGCACTGCACATCATATCAGACAAAGGGAATAAAAGGTGTCCCTCTTAATGGATAAGAAAGGCGATAAAGGATTTCTCTTCACCCTTAATGAGTCTAGAAACTGTATAAATACAGTCACAGTACAGCCAGCCCTTCAGATTGTTATTGCTGGCAGGCAGCAGCTGTCTGAAGTAACATTTCTCCAGTTCAGAGGCCTGAGATGTAAAACATTGAGACTCTGATCCGTGCGTGGACAGCAATTCTCTGAGGTATCTTGAACTATCAAGATCTGGATATTTCAACATATCTTACTTACAGTCTTCTTGTGACACTGCTCTATTCCTAGAAGAGGATAGAGGCCCTTAGAATTCCTATTCTTTGAATGGGAACCTAAGTGCAGTGATCTTTCCATATACTGGAACACTGACAGTCCATTAGATTTATGGATTCTTACAAACTAAACTTATTTGGCTTGCCAATGCTAAAGAGCATCCTGAACACAGGGCTAATAGCTAGACCTCTGAGATAGTGTCAGAAGGTCCTCTACTTAAAAGAGGGACTTCTGAACCTCCTCAGAGCAAGAGACCAGAGATGTTCCTGAAGGAAAAGGAGACTCTGTGAGATCTGCACAATGCTGATTCATTGTACAGCGCATACACAGATTGGCACACCCAAAGAGACTTTAAACAGCTTTAAGCTAACACATAGTGTTTATATATTCAGCATTGCTGTCTAAAACTAGAAAGAATATGCATAGCATGTACATAGACAATGCCTGATCTTAATGATGATCAGTTAAGAATATTAAAGTATTCAAGACATAGAAAATACAGATACTCTGGGATATCTTCATATGTTCTCATAGAGCTTAGATTCTTAGAGGACTACAGATGACACAGCAAGGTATAGTGTGTCTTCTGTACTGAAATATTATGATGATTTAAGTTAGGATGCTTCTAACCAAATCTTTCTCCAAAGAATTAACCATACTTTGTAAGGATTTCTGTAACCTTATATTCTGAATGAAAGTGCATTGCACTAAGGATACTTTATGAGTATATTCTGACTAAGATGGAGGCATAGTGTGTGTGAATGATTACCTGCTATATAAACATGTTTAAGACTAATGATGTCTAGCCTGTTATGATATTTTAAGGCTTTGCAACCAAAAAGCATATATTATATAATGTAAATAAATGTGTCTTTTATACTTCTACTCTTGTCCATTATTATAAATTTTTTGTCGTGTTCAAGAGATTTTCTAGGAATCAAAACAAGTTTCTAGGAACCGTCTAGTGGTGTCTCGCGGAATAAGATAACATATCCCTTCTCAGGAAGGGATCCTTTCTAAGAGTGTAGGCACTTAACGGCCAGAAACGCGACAACCCAGACCATGACCCTGACCCTGACCCTAACCCTGACCCTAACACTGACCTTAAACCTGAACCTCAACCTAACCCTAACCCTAACGTTGTCATGGTCTCTGACATAACTATGGTATTCTGTGAACAACCGCGAGAACCCTGACCCTGACCCTACACCTAACCTTAACACCAAACCCTAACCCTAACCCTAACCCAAACCTTAACCCAAACACAACCCTAACCCTAACCCTAACCCCTGACCCTTACCCTGACCCTAACCGTAACGCTAACCCTAACCCTAACCCTAACCTTAACCCAACCAAACCCTACCCCTACCGCTACCACTACCGCTACTGCTACCCCTAGCCCTACCCCTACCCCTACCCCTTACCCTTAACGTTGTCATGGTCTCTGACATAACTATGGTATTCTGTGAACAACCGCGAGAACCCTGACCCTGACCCTACACCTAACCTTAACACCAAACCCTAACCCTAACCCTAACCCAAACCTTAACCCAAACACAACCCTAACCCTAACACTAACCCCTGACCCTAACCCTAACCCTAACCCCAACCCTAACCCTAACCCTAACCTTGTCATGGTCTCTGACATAACTATGGTATTCTGTGAGCAACCGTGACAACCCTGCCCCTTCCCCTTCCCCTTCCCCTGCCCCTGCCCCTGCCCCTGCCCCTAACCCTAACCATAACCCTAACCCTTACACAACCCTAACCCTAACCCTAACCCCTGACCCTAACCCTGACCCTAAACCTAACCCTAACCCTAACACAACCCTAACCCTAACCTTAACCCTAACCCTAACCCTGTCAAGGTCTCTGACACAACTATGGTATTCTGTGAACATGTGCAGGATTAATTCCATATAGAGCTAGTACACCACATTCAAACTGGGCCACTGCAGAGGTTTGTGTAATGTAGAATGAAAGTCTGTGTAATGCTGACAGGCTGATGGAATACTCTCAAGGTCAGCCCTATCAAGAGCTACGTAATAACATCGCTCTCGTCCTTGTCCTTTAACGGCCCGAACCGCGACAACACTGACCCTGACCCTAATCCTGACCCTAACCCTAACCCTGACCCTAACCCTGACCGTGACCCTAACCCTAACCCTAACCCTAACCCTAACCCTAACCCTAACCCTAACCCTAACCCTAACCCTAACCCTAACCCTAACCCTAACCCTAACCCTAACCCTAACCCTTACCCTAACCCTAGGTTTGTCAGGGTCGCTGACATAACTATGGTATTCTGTGAAAAACCACGACAACCCTGACCCTGCCGCTGCCCCTGCCCCTGCCCCTAACCCTAACACCAAATCCTAACCCTAACCCTACCCTAACCCTAACCCTAACCCTAACCCTAACCCTAACCCTAACCCTAACCCTAACCTTGTCA
>NC_079322.1:2272500-2287500 GCF_029931775.1 Euleptes europaea
CCCTTCTCAGGAAGGGATCCTTTCTAAGAGTGTAGGCACTTAACGGCCCGAAACGCGACAACCCAGACCGTGACCCTGACCCTGACCCTAACCCTGACCCTAACACTGACCCTAAACCTGAACCTCAACCTAACCCTAACCCTAACCCTAACGTTGTCATGGTCTCTGACATAACTATGGTATTCTGTGAACAACCGCGAGAACCCTGACCCTGACCCTACACCTAACCTTAACACCAAACCCTAACCCTAACCCTAACCCAAACCTTAACCCAAACACAACCCTAACCCTAACCCTAACCCCTGACCCTTACCCTGACCCTAACCGTAACGCTAACCCTAACCCTAACCCTAACCTTAACCCAACCGAACCCTACCCCTACCGCTACCACTACCGCTACTGCTACCCCTAGCCCTACCCCTACCCCTACCCCTTACCCTTAACGTTGTCATGGTCTCTGACATAACTATGGTATTCTGTGAACAACCGTGAGAACCCTGACCCTGACCCTACACCTAACCTTAACACCAAACCCTAACCCTAACCCTAACCCAAACCTTAACCCAAACACAACCCTAACCTTAACCCTAACCCCTGACCCTAACCCTAACCCTAACCCCAACCCTAACCCTAACCCTAACCCTAACCCTAACCCTAACCCTAACCTTGTCATGGTCTCTGACATAACTATGGTATTCTGTGAGCAACCGTGACAACCCTGTCCCTTCCCCTTCCCCTTCCCCTGCCCCTGCCCCTGCCCCTGCCCCTGCCCCTAACCCTAACCATAACCCTAACCCTTACACAACCCTAACCCTAACCCTAACCCCTGACCCTGACCCTGACCCTAAACCTAACCCTAACCCTAACACAACCCTAACCCTAACCTTAACCCTAACCCTAACCCTGTCAAGGTCTCTGACACAACTATGGTATTCTGTGAACATGTGCAGGATTAATTCCATATAGAGCTAGTACACCACATTCAAACTGGGCCACTGCAGAGGTTTGTGTAATGTAGAATGAAAGTCTGTGTAATGCTGACAGGCTGATGGAATACTCTCAAGGTCAGCCCTATCAAGAGCGACGTAATAACATCGCTCTCGTCCTTGTCCTTTAACGGCCCAAACCGCGACAACACTGACCCTGACCCTAATCCTGACCCTAACCCTAACCCTGACCCTAACCCTGACCGTGACCCTAACCCTAACCCTAACCCTAACCCTAACCCTAACCCTAACCCTAACCCTAACCCTAACCCTAACCCTAACCCTAACCCTAACCCTTACCCTAACCCTAGGTTTGTCAGGGTCGCTGACATAACTATGGTATTCTGTGAAAAACCACGACAACCCTGACCCTGCCGCTGCCCCTGCCCCTGCCCCTAACCCTAACACCAAATCCTAACCCTAACCCTACCCTAACCCTAACCCTAACCCTAACCCTAACCCTAACCTTGTCATGGTCTCTGACATAACTATGGTATTCTGTGAAAAACCACAACAACCTTGACCCGGACCCTGACCCTGACCCTGACCCTGACCATAACCCTAACCCTAACTTTAACCCTAACTTTAACCCTAACCCTAACACTACAGTAACAATAACCCTAACCCTAACCTCAACCCCTAACCCTAACCCCTAACCGTAACCCTGTCAAGGTCTCTGACATAACTATGGTATTCTGTGAACATGTAGAGGATTAATTCCATATACACCTAGTTCACATCATGCAAACTGGTCCGCTGCTGAGGTTTGTGTAATGTATAATGAAAGTCTGAGTAATGCTGACAGGCTGAAGGAATACTCTCAAGGTCAGCTCTATCAAGAGCTACCTAATAACGTTGCTCTAGCCCCTGTCCTTGAAGAGGCAAAGCAGAGCACCTTATCTATCAATAAGATGTGACCAAAATCACTTTCTGACTCAGCTGCCAGTTGTCAGAATCCCAAAAGCAGGACACTTTTGTCCTTCTCAAGGTCTTAAGATATCATTATGTACTAACAGTACATTATTAGCCGAAACTGTACTTAATATAGCTTAAAGGCATTAAAGTTCTCTCAAAGATATGAGTAATATGGTTTCTTCCTCTTCTGTAATCTCGCTAAACGCCATGCTACTGACTACTGTAAACAGACATTTTCCAAGTGCCCTGTAAGCTATAATTGTGTTTTATGAGTTATATAGTTAAATGTTGTGCTAAAGATCTTTAAGTAGTCTCATTTAATGCGTCTTTTCTGTCTTTTATGATATTTTAAGACTTTGCAACCAAAACCCATATATTATATAATGTAAATAAATGTTTATACTTCTACTCTTATCCAGTATTATAAATTTATTGGCATGCTCAAGAGATTTTCTAGGAACCATGTTTCTAAGAGTGTATGCACTTAACGGCCCGAACCGCGAAAACCCTGACCCTGACCCTAACCCTGACCCTAACCCTAACCCTGACCCTAATGCTAACCCTAACCCTAACCCTATCCCTAACACTAACCCAACCCTAACCCTAACTCTAACTCTAACCCTAACCCTAACCCTAACCCTAACCCTAACCCTAACCCTAACCCTAACCCTAACCCTATCCCTATCCCTGTCAGGGTCTCTTACATAACTATGGTATTCTGTGAAAAACCACGACAACCCTGACCCTGACCCTGAAACTACCCCTGCCCCTAACCCTAACACCAAATCCTAACCCTAACCCTAACCCTAATGTAACCCTAACCCTAACCCTAACTCTAACCTTGTCATGGTCTCTGATATAACTATGGTATTCTGTGAAAAACCACAACAACCCTGACCATGAACCTGCCCCTAACCCTAACCCTAACACCAAACCCTAACCTTAACCCTACCCTAACCCAAACACTTACCCTAACCTTAACCCTAACACCCCTAAACCTAAACCTAACCCTAACACTAATCCTTGACCCGGACCTGGACCCTGACCCTGACCCTTACCCTGACACTGACCCTGACCCTGACCCGGACCCGGACCCGGACCCGGACCCGGACCCTTACCCTGACCTTACCCTGACCCTTACCCTGACCCTAACCCTAACCCTGACCCTGACCCTGACCCTAACCCTAACCCTAACCCTGACCCTGACCCTGACCCTTACCCTAACCCTAACCTTAACCATAACCCTAAGCCTAACACTCCCTAACTCAAACCCTGACCCCTAACCACTAACCCTAACCACTAACCCTAAACCAATCCTAACCCTAACACTAACCCTGACCCTGACCTAACCCTAACCCTAACCCTATCCCTAACGCTAACCCTAACCCTAACACTAACCCTAACCCTAACCCTAACCCTAACCCTAACCATAACCCTAACCCTAACCCTAACCCTAACCCTAACCCTTACCCTAACCCTAACCCTAACCCTAACCCTAACCCTAACCCTAACCCCAACCCTAACCGTAACCCTAAACCTAACCCTAACCCTAACCCTAACCCTTACCCTAAGCCTCACCCTCCCTAACTCAAACCTAACACCTAACCCCTAACCCTAACCCTAAACCTAACCCTAACCCTAACCCTAACCTAACCTAACCCTAACCCTAACCCTAACCCTAACCCTAATCCTAACCCTAACCCTAACCCTCCCATACTCAAACCCTAACCCCTAACCACTAACCCCTAATCCCTAAACCGAAAAACTAACCCTAACCCTAAACCTAACCCAATCCTAACCCTAACCCTAACACTAACCTATCTGTAACCCTAACCCTAACCCTAACCCTAACCCTAACCCTAACCCTAACACCAACACTAACACTAACCCTAACCTTAACCCTAACCCTAACCCTAACCCTAACCCTAACCCTAACCCTAATCCTAACCCTAACCCTATCCCTAACCCTCCCTAACTCAAACCCTAAACCCTAACCCCTAACCCTAACCCTAACCCTAACCCATACCCTGACCCTAACCCTAACCCTAACCCTAACCCTAACCCTGACCCTGACCCTGACCCTAACCCTAACCCTAACCCTAACCCTAACCCTAACCCTAAACCTAACCCTAACCCCTAACCCTAACCCTAACCCTAACCCTAACCCTAACCGTATCCCTAACCCTAACCCTAACTCAAACCCTATGTAAGCTCCTGACCCTTTGAACCAGAAATCACCACAGAGTCGTATAGAATCCAAGCAGATGGCTTTTACTGGTCAAAAAGGCAATACAGTGCATACAGGGAACTATGGCAGCTATGAGAGTCTTACTAGCCGAACGATAATATAAGGCAGTAAATGGCGGGAGATTATACAACATCAGCATACACAGACAGAGTCAACTTTCCCAGGAGCAGTATTCCCAGGCCTTGGTATGTGTGGTCGGCCTTGAGGCTAGACAGTACAGTACCGACACAGAAACAATACTGAAACCGAGATAGCAGCCTGACATCCTGCTCCCCTTAAGGCCCCCTCCCAGTCGGCAAGGGGGATGGTTTGTCCGGGTAGGCAGTGTGAAAGGCATCGATTAGTTTGGGGGGGGAGACATCTCGTGCACGAACCCACTCGTCGTAGGCAGGGGGGAAGTGTTTCCAACGGACCAAGTACTGTAGGTTGCCATGGTGAACACGGGAGTCAAGGATTTTGGAGATTTCGAAGTGCTCTTCCCCCCCCCACCATAATGGGCTGTTCGGGGGGCGGATCGGGATGCCATTGTGGAGAGGCCGTATGGGGCTTCAGGAGGCTAATGTGGAAAACGGGATGCACAAGCCTCAGAGTTTTCGGGAGAGCTAATTCCACCGTGACAGGATTTATGCCCCGTGTGATTGGGAAAGGGCCAATGAATTTAGCATTGAGTTTAAGGCACGGACGGGTGGAACGTAGGTTTTTGGTGGAAAGATAGACCAATTTACCCACTCGTAGTTCGCCCCCGGGGGAACGATGCTTATCAGCTTGTGCTTTGTATTTGCGCTTGGCTCGGTCGAGATTGCTAACGAGCCAAGGCCAAGTGGTACGGAGGGTGTGTGCCCAGGAAGCAACGTCAGGATCTCCCTCCCCCTCCACATTATTTCTGGGCGTAACAGGACCGAAATCCTGTCCATACACTGCATAGAATGGGCTAAAACCTGTAGATTGATGTACAGCATTATTGTAGGCATATTCTGCAAAAGGTAACAGTTCTACCCAGTTATCTTGGTGGTAGTTTACATAACAGCGTAAATAACATTCAAGGACAGCATTTACACGTTCAGTTTGACCATCGGTTTGAGGATGGTATGCAGTAGACAATCCTTGTTCAACCCCCACCAACTTGAGGAATGCTTTCCAAAACTTGGAAACAAAGCCACTGCCGCGGTCACAGATTATTTTGCGCGGAAACGAATGTAATTTGAAGATATGTGTAACGAAGAGGCGGGCCATTTTTTGAGCAGAGGGGATCCCTGCGCATGGAACTAAATGGATTTGCTTGGAAAACAAATCAGTAACAACCCATAACACAGTTTTTCCCCCGCTGAGAGGGAGATCAGTCATAAAGTCCATAGCAATCACTTCCCATGGTCTGGTGGGTGTTTCTAGAGGTTGCAGTAGCCCCGGGGGTTTGCCTTGTGATCGCTTCACTGTGGCGCAAACAGGGCAGCTGCGAATAAAAGAGTCAACGTCGGAACGCATTTCCCCCCACCAAAATTGTCTGCGCAATAAGTGGAGAGTTTTTAGGAATCCAAAGTGTCCAGCTGTTTTTACTCCATGAGCTAAGTGTAAGACTTCTTTTCGAAGTGCCTTGGGTACATACAATTTAGAGTCTTTGTACCATGAGCCTCCTTGTTCTATTACCCCAGGGGGTAGGGTGTGAGTGGAGCGTTCAGAGAGGCAGTGGTTCCGAAGGGTATTTAAAAAGGATTCGGAGATGGGAACCTTGGCGGGAACCCCCCCCCGGCTATAGTAGTCTGAGGACCCGCTATGGGGGTAGTGCTTACGTGCGGTGGTGCGCAGATTGTAGGCGGTAGGGCAGCCGGTGGGGTTGGAGGAGTGGAACCGTCGGTTCGTTGTTGTTGCGAGGGCGGTTGGGTAGCCGCTCGGGTTGGAGGTGCTGGAGAACTGGATCTGGGGTGCTGTTGCTGAGATCGGGTTTGCACGGCCAGTACAGGAAGGGTTCCCCTTTGCGTAGGGGTGAACAGAGAGTCAGTTGGTCTCTCGAGTTTTACCGGGTATTGTAGCAACCGGGAGAGGGCATCTGCGAGAACGTTTTGTTTCCCAGGAACATGTTTTAGGACGAAACGAAACTGAGCGAAGAATTCAGCCCAACGTTGTTGTTTTGCTGATAGTTTATGGGACCCCGTGAGGGCAGCTAGATTCTTGTGATCGGTCCAAACCTCGAAGGGGATATTGGACCCCTCTAAGAATTGTCTCCATAGAGTCAGGGCATGGTGAACGGCCGCTGCCTCTTTTTCCCAAATGGGCCAGTTCAATTGTGCGTGCGCAAATTTTCTCGAAAAGTAAGCGCACGGGTGAAGGAGGCCATCCGGACCTTTTTGGAGGAGGGCCCCTCCCATAGCTACATCGGAGGCATCGACTTGCACAATAAACATTTGGTTTGGGTCCGGGTGCTGTAGTACGGGTTCGGATGTGAAGAGGCGTTTGAGAGCCACAAACGCGGCTTGGCATTGATCAGTCCACAGGATTTTTGCGGAGGGTAAGGTAGCTGTGTTTGCTTTCCCTTTGGTTTTTAGTAGATCAGTAATGGGTAGGGCCACTTGTGCGAAGTTAGGAATGAATCCTCGATAAAAGTTTGCAAATCCCAAAAACTGTTGCACTTGCTTGCGGTTGGTGGGAGGAGTCCAATCGAGAACGGCTTGGACTTTGACAGGGTCCATGCGAAGACCTTGGTGGGAGATTATGTATCCTAAAAATGTGAGCTGGTTTTGATGAAACTCGCATTTAGCCAGTTTTGCAAAGAGTTGGTGGTCGCGCAGGTGCTGCAGAACTTCTCGGACTAGAGTTGCATGCTCTTCCATGGTTTTTGAATAAATAAGAATGTCGTCTAAGTAAACCACCACCCCGCGATACAGCAAGTCATGAAGGATTTCGTTGATGAGTTGCATAAAGACCCCCGAGGCCCCTTTCAATCCGAACGGCATCACGAGGAATTCATACATACCGAAACAGCTAGAGAAGGCAGTGAGGTGCTCATCTCCTTCGCGGATGCGGACTCGGTAGTAGGCTTCCACCAAGTCCAACTTGGAGAACACCCGGCCCTCCTGTAACTGTCCCAAAATATCAGATATTAATGGGATAGGATAGGCGTTGGTTTGGGTAACCGCATTGAGTTTTCTGAAGTCAATGCATAAACGAAGGTCGCCCTCTTTTTTCCGGACAAAAAACGCGGGGGCCGAGTTTGGGGCATTCGATGGGCGAATGAACCCTCTGGCGAGGTTTTTGTCAAGGAAGTCCCGGAGAACAGTGCGCTCGGAAGCGCTCATAGGGTAAATCTTACTTTTGGTTAAGGTGCAGTCCTTGACCACCTCAATTGTACAGTCGGAGGCCCGGTGGGGGGGTAAGGTATCACATTCTTTAAGGTCGAAGACATCCGCAAAGTCTCGATACACATTAGGTAGGACTGGAAGTGCTGGGACATCGGAGGCCAGTGCTGGTACGGGCGGATATAATAGTGCAAAGTTCTGCCGGTGCTGATTGCACATGGGACTGGCGAAGGAGATAGTGTTTGTTTCCCAGTTAATACTGGGACTATGTCCTTTAATCCAGTTAATACCCAAGACCACTTCAAAACGGATAGGGGCTATAGTGAAGTCTATTTGCTCCCAGTGGGAGCCAATTCCCATTGCTACCCCTACGGTGCGGTGATCAACTGGACCCCCCTGGAAATGGCTCCCGTCCATTTGGGCAAATTGGATGGGGGCGGGTAGAGCCTCAGATTCGACTCTGAGTGCAGCAAAAGTGGCTTCGCTTATGAGAGTGCGACAGCAACCGGAGTCGATTAGTGCTTTGACGGGTAGTTGTGGGCCACCGTTAATGTGTTGTAAAACTGCATCTACGTAGACGGTGGAGTCCACTTCTTTGATTTTGGTAGGAGCATTCGGTTTAACAGGAGGATCCTGAGAGGTCTGTGGAGACGCTCCATTCACCACAGACCGGAGCCGTTTTTTGATAAGTCGAGGGGAGATTCCAGGTTTAAGGCTAGAGAATTCCAAGGATTTTCCTCATCCGAAGAGGGAAAGTTGTCCCCCAATGGGGCACTTGTAATCCGAGACCCGGCGGGGTCGTTGGTAGTAGGAAGGAAGGCTGGGTCTCCGGCATGGAGTGCAGAGGGTGTGGGTCTTCCCGGAGCTGCGCTGCGGGTGGCCGCGGTGCCTCTGCGTGGTGGACGACCTCTGGCACTGGTCGTCGTGCTGGGACGAAATAATTCATGGCGGTGCGGGCAAACAGCTGCAAAGTGGCCCATTTCTCCGCAAGTAAGACAGGCACCCCTCTGAAATCGGACTTCACGTTCCTGGGGCGGATGTGGAGGATTTCGTGGGACGGGCGGTGGTGCCTTGGATTGCGGCTTTTGGGTGCCTTTTTCCTTGTGCTTTTGACGAACTAGGGAAATAAAGCGTCGGCGGCTTTCCACTTCCTCGGCCAATAGAATCCAGTCTTCAAGGGTATCGGGATCGCCCCGCATGTATGACCAGTTCAGAACGTCAGGGTGCAAGGCTTCCCTGAAATGATGAATTAGAGTGGTTTCGGGCCAGCCTACAATTTTGCTTGCCAGTCGTTGAAATTCATCGGCAAATTCTCGAACTGTAGCAGAGCCTTGTTTGAGTTGTAAGAGTTCCGTTTTGGCTCTTTCCCCCAGGAAGGGGTCTTCAAACCTCCTTCTTAGAGCAGTCATGAAGTTGTTGAGGGAACGAATAGCTCGAGAGCGGGTGTCAAACTGGAGGACCATCCAGTCAGCTGCTTTACCTGTCAGAAGGGAAGCTACATAACGCACCCGGCTATCTTCCGTGGGGAAAAGTTGTCCTTGTTCTCGCATATAACTGTCCACTTGATGCAAGAAACAAGGCAAAGTCTCGAGAGATCCGTCGTACGTAGTCCTCAATTTAAGTTGCTTCCAAGGGCCGGGCGCAGGTTGGGCCGGTTGCACGGGTGGTCCGGGCGGAGGAACAACGGGAGCTCCGGGAGGCAAGGGTGGAGCAGGCACATTAGCGGGTGGTTGGGGTGGCTGGATGGGCACCCCCTGACCCGGTATCGGAACAGGCTGTGCTTGGGCTATCAGGGTTTGTTGTAATTGCCTGTTATCCTGAAGCATACGTTCCATTAGTTCTTGGAGTTGATCAACACGGTCGGAGAGCTCCCGATTCTGGGCTCGTAAGAGGTGAACCTCCTCACTTGGGCCACCAGTGAGATGAGGCTTACTGATCCGGAAGCTCGTGGCCCATTGAGAGCTATCTCCATAAAGATCCTCGTCTTCAGACTCTCCTGAGTCTAGACGTCGGTCAGCCAAACGGCGTGCGCGTTGGGTCGCGCGCGACGGGACAAACGCCGGGGAAAAAGACAGACCTGATAGCCCTTGTACAGTGCCCTTGGGGCGCGTATCCGTTCTCGCCCGATCCCTAACCTTTGCTGCTGCCGCCTTGGCTGCGTCAGCAGCCTCTCTCTCTCTGGCGATCTTAGCCGCTTCGGCGGCATCCTTATCCGCAAGAACTTTGGCGTTCTCAAGTCTTAGGGCAGCCTCCGCCGTAATGCGCGGTAAAAGTTCTGTTTCCAGGAGTGAGAGTATGGGGTCGGATTCCCCGCCCAGCAAGGGTTGTATTCGAACCGCCAGTGCAGGTGCATCGGCTCCAAAAGTTGAGGTCAAAGCCTGCGCCAAGGTGGCGACCGGGGTGTCCTTTGTACATTCCACAAGGAGAAGAGCGGTGTGAATAGCGACTCGCTTGGCTTCAGCCTGACAGCTGGCCGCATCCGGGATCAGGGAAAAACCCTCCGGCGGGGCTCCTGCCATGATAGAACTAGAGGAAAGAGTCTCTCGAGAAATAAGATTATCCAAAAGTCCAGTTAGTACTTGTAAATCTTCAGTTGCCAACCGGGCATCGTCCAGTAATTGATCCAAGACCTGAAGATCTAAACGAGTATCAGTATCCTCCGACGTCAACATCCAGAGAGTCCCTTTAAGAGATTGCCACTGCTCCTGTACCAGTTCCCTCAAGCGGCAAACCTCTAGGGTAGTTCTGAAGAGTTCAGCGACTATGTCCTGTAACAGGGTGGGATCCTTCCGAGAGGAATCCAGGATAGTAGGTCACTCGGAGAGCTTCTCAGCTCCCATCCAAGCGGCAGGTGAACCCTCCTGGGCTCCAGCCTGACTAGTAGTATAATAAAGAAGATGAGAGATAGCTGTCATAATGTAAGCTCCTGACCCTTTGAACCAGAAATCACCACAGAGTCGTATAGAATCCAAGCAGATGGCTTTTACTGGTCAAAAAGGCAATACAGTGCATACAGGGAACTATGGCAGCTATGAGAGTCTTACTAGCCGAACGATAATATAAGGCAGTAAATGGCGGGAGATTATACAACATCAGCATACACAGACAGAGTCAACTTTCCCAGGAGCAGTATTCCCAGGCCTTGGTATGTGTGGTCGGCCTTGAGGCTAGACAGTACAGTACCGACACAGAAACAATACTGAAACCGAGATAGCAGGCTGACCCTAACCCTAACCCTAACCTTAACCCTAACCGTGTCATGGTTAGGTAACCCTAACACTGACAATGTAAGCTATAATTGTGTTTTATGAGTTATAAGTTAAATGTTGTGCTACAGTTCTTTAAGAAGTCTCATTTAATGCGTATTTTCCTTTCAAAGACTTTAGGGACTTAACGGTCCGAACCACGACAAACCTGACCCTGACCCTGACCCTAACCCTGACCCTGACCCTGACCCTAACCCTAACCCTAACCCTAACCCTTACCCTAACCCTAACCCTAACCCTAACCCTAACCCTAAACCTAAACCTAACCCTAACCCTAACCCTAACCTTTACCCTAAGCCTCACCCTCCCTAACTCAAACCTTACACCTAACCCCTAACACTAACCCCTAACCCTACCCCTTACCCTAACCCTAACCCTAACCCTAACCCTAACCCCAACCCTAACCCTAACCCTAACCTTGTCATGGTCTCTGACATAACTATGGTATTCTGTGAACAACAGTGACAACCCTGTCCCTGCCCCTGCCCCTGCCCCTGCCCCTGCCCCTGCCCCTGCCCCTTCCCCTGCCCCTAACCCTAACCATAACCCTAACCCTTACCCAACCCTAACCCTAACCCTAACCCCTGACCCTGACCCTGACCCTGACCCTACTCCTAACCCTAACCCTAACACAACCCTAACCCTAACCTTAACCCTAACCCCTAACCCTAACCCTGTCAAGGTCTCTGACACAACTATGGTATTCTGTGAACATGTGCAGGATTAATTCCATATAGAGCTAGTACACCTCATTCAAACTGGGCTACTGCAGAGGTTTGTGTAATGTATAATGAAAGTCTGTGTAATGCTGACAGGCTGATGGAATACTTTCAAGGTCAGCCCTATCAAGAGCTACGTAATAACGTCGCTCTAGTCCTTGTCCTTGAACTGGCAAAGCAGAGCACCTTTCCTTATCTATCAATAAGATGTGACCAAAATCACCTTTCGGACACAGCTGCCAGATGTAGGAATCACAAAAGCAGGACACTTTTGTCCTTCTCAAGATATCTTAATGTACTAAGAGTACATTAATAGCTGAAACTGTACTTATTATAGCTTAAAGGTATTAAAGTTCTCTCAGATATGAGTAATATGCTTTCTTGCTCTTCTGTAATTTCGCTAAAAGCTATGCTACTGACCCTAACCCTAACCCTAACACTACAGTAACCCTAACCCTAACCTCAACCCCTAACCTTAACCCCTAACCCTAACTCTGTCAAGGTCTCTGACATAACTATGGTATTCTGTGAACATGTGGAGGATTAATTCCATATACACCTAGTACACATCATGCAAACCGGGGCACTGCTGAGGTTTGTGCAATGTATAATGAAAGTCTGAGTAATGCTGACAGGCTGAAGGAATACTCTCAAGGTCAGCTCTATCAAGAGCTACCTAATAACGTTGCTCTAGTCCCTGTCCTTGAAGGGGCAAAGCAGAGCACCTTATCTATCAAGAAGATGTGACCAAAATCACCTTTCTGACTCAGCTGCCAGTTGTCAGAATCCCAAAAGCAGGACACTTTTGTCCTTCTCAAGGTCTTAAGATATCATTATGTACTAAGAGTACATTAGTAGCCGAAACTGTACTTAATATAGTTTAAAGGCATTAAAATTCTCTCAAAGATATGAGTAATATGCTTTCTTGCTCTTCTGTAATCTCGCTAAAGGCTATGCTACTGACTACTGTAAACAGACATTTTCTCCAAATCTTTCTCCAAAGAATTAACCATATTTTGACAGGATTTCTGTAACCTTATATTCTGAATGAAAGTGCTTTGCACTAAGGATACTTTATGAGTATATTCTGACTAAGATGAAGGCATAGTGTGTGAATGATTACCTGCTCTATAAACATGTTTAAGACTAATGATGTCTAGTTTTATGATATTTTAAGGCTTTGCAACCAAAAGCATATATTATATAATGTAAATAAATGTGTTGTTTATACTTCTACTCTTGTCAAGTATTATAAATTTATTGGCGTGTTCAAGAGGTTTTCTAGGAACCATAACAAGTTTCTAGGAACCGTCTAGTGGTGTCTCGCGGAATAAGATAACATATCCCTTCTCAGGAAGGGATCCTTTCAAAGAGTGTAGACACTTAACGGCCCGAACCGCGACAAAACTGACCCTGACCCTAATCCTGACCCTAACCCTAACCCTGACCCTAACCCTGACCCTGACCCTAACCCTAACGCTAACACTAACCCTAACCCTAACCCTGACCCTAATGCTAACCCTAACCCTATCCCTAACACTAACCCAACCCTAACCCTATCTCTAACCCTAACCCTAACCCTATCCCTAACCCTAAGTTTGTCAGGGTCTCTTACATAACTATGGTATTCTGTGAAAAACCACGACAACCCTGACCCTGACCCTGCCACTGCCCCTGCCCCTAACCCTAACACCAAATCCTAACCCTAACCCGAACCCTAATGTAACCCTAACCCTAACCCTAACCCTAACCCTAACCTTGTCATGGTCTCTGATATAACTATGGTATTCTGTGAAAAACCACAACAACCCTGACCATGAACCTGCCCCTGCCCCTAACCCTAACACCAAACCCTAACCCTAACCCTACCCTAACCCAAACACTTACCCTAACCCTAACCCTAACACAACCCTAAACCTAAACCTAACCCTAACACTAATCCTTGCCCCGGACCTGGACCCTGACCCTGACCCTGACACTGACCCTAACCCTGACCCTGACCCTGACCCTGACCCTAACCCTAACCCTGACCCTGACCCTAACCCTAACCCTGACCCTAAGCCTAACCCTAACCCTAACCCTAACCATAACCCTTACCCTAACCGTAACCTTAACCCTAAGCCTAACACTCCCTAACTCAAACCCTGACCCCTAACCCCTAACCCTAACCCCTAACCCTAAACCAATCCTAACCCTAACACTAACCCTGACCCTGACCTAACCCTAACCCTAACCCTAACCCTAACCCTAACCCTAACCCTAACCCTAACCCTAACACTAACCCTAACCCTAACCCTAACCCTTACCCTTACCCTAACCCTAACCCTAACCCTAACCCTTACCCTAAGCCTCACCCTCCCTAACTCAAACCTAACCCCTAACCCCTAACCCTAACCCCTAACCCTAACCCTAACCCTAACCCTAACCCTCCCAAACTCAAACCCTAACCCCTAACCACTAACCCCTAATCCCTAAACCGAAAACCTAACCCTAACCCTAAACCTAACCCAATCCTAACCCTAACCCTAACCCTAACCCTATCCGTAACCGTAACCCTAACCCTAACCCTAACCCTAACCCTAACCCTAACCCTAACCCTAACCCTAACCCTAACCCTAACCCTAACCCTAACCCTAACCCTAACCCTAACCCTAACCCTAACCCTTACCCTGACCCTAACCCTAGGTTTGTCAGGGTCGCTGACATAACTATGGTATTCTGTGAAAAACCACGACAACCCTGACCCTGCCGCTGGCCCTGCCCCTGCCCCTAACCCTAACCCTAACCCTAACACCAAATCCTAACCCTAACCCTACCCTAACCCTAACCCTAACGCTAACGCTAACCCTAATCCCAACCCTAACCCTAACCCTAACCCTAACCCTAACCCTAACCCTAACCCTAACCCTAACCCTAACCCTAACCCTAACCCTAACCCTAACCCTAACTCTAACCTTGTCATGGTCTCTGACATAACTATGGTATTCTGTGAAAAACCACAACAACCTTGACCCGGACCCTGACCCTGACCCTGACCCTGACCCTGACCCTGACCCTAACCTTAACCCTAACTTTAACCCTAACTTTAACCCTAACCCTAACCCTAACACTACAGTAACAATAACCCTAACCCTAACCTCAACCCCTAACCCTAACCCCTAACCGTAACCCTGTCAAGGTCTCTGACATAACTATGGTATTCTGTGAACATGTGGAGGATTAATTCCATATAGAGCTAGTTCACATCATGCAAACTGGACCGCTGCTGAGGTTTGTGTAATGTATAATGAAAGTCCGAGTAATGCTGACAGGCTGAAGGAATACTCTCAAGGTCAGCTCTATCAAGAGCTACCTAATAACGTTGCTCTAGTCCCTGTCCTTGAAGGGGCAAAGCAGAGCACCTTATCTATCAATAAGATGTGACCAAAATCACTTTCTGACTCAGCTGCCAGTTGTCAGAATCCCAAAAGCAGGACACTTTTGTCCTTCTCAAGGTCTTAAGATATCATTATGTACTAACAGTACATTATTAGCCTAAACTGTACTTAATATAGCTTAAAGGCATTAAAGTTCTCT
>NC_079322.1:2295000-2307500 GCF_029931775.1 Euleptes europaea
AAAACCACGACAACCCTGACGCTGACCCTGCCACTGCCCCTGCCCCTAACCCTAACACCAAATCCTAACCCTAACCCGAACCCTAATGTAACCCTAACCCTAACCCTAACCCTAACCCTAACCTTGTCATGGTCTCTGATATAACTATGGTATTCTGTGAAAAACCACAACAACCCTGACCATGAACCTGCCCCTGCCCCTAACCCTAACACCAAACCCTAACCCTAACCCTACCCTAACCCAAACACTTACCCTAACGCTAACCCTAACACAACCCTAAACCTAAACCTAACCCTAACACTAATCCTTACCCGGACCTGGACCCTGACCCTGACCCTGACACTGACCCTGACCCTGACCCGGACCCGGACCCGGACCCGGACCCGGACCCGGACCCGGACCCTGACCCTGACCCTTACCCTGACCCTTACCCAGACCCTAACCCTAACCCTAACCCTGACCCTGACCCTGACCCTAACCCTAACCCTGACCCTGACCCTAACCCTAACCCTGACCCTAAGCCTAACCCTAACCCTAACCCTAACCATAACCCTTACCCTAACCGTAACCTTAACCCTAAGCCTAACACTCCCTAACTCAAACCCTGACCCCTAACCCCTAACCCTAACCCCTAACCCTAAACCAATCCTAACCCTAACACTAACCCTGACCCTGACCCTGACCTAACCCTAACCCTAACCCTAACCCTAACCCTAACCCTAACCCTAACCCTAACCCTAACCCTAACCCTAACACTAACCCTAACCCTAACCCTAACCCTTACCCTTACCCTAACCCTAACCCCAACCCTAACCCTTACCCTAAGCCTCACCCTCCCTAACTCAAACCTAACCCCTAACCCCTAACCCTAACCCTAACCCTAACCCTAACCCTAACCCTAACCCTAACCCTAACCCTAACCCTAACCCTCCCAAACTCAAACCCTAACCCCTAACCACTAACCCTTAATCCCTAAACCGAAAACCTAACCCTAACCCTAAACCGAACCCAATCCTAACCCTAACACTAACCCTAACCCTATCCGTAACCGTAACCCTAACCCTAACCCTAACCCTAACCCTAACCCTAACCCTAACCCTAACCCTAACCCTAACCCTAACCCTAACCCTAATCCTAACCCTAACACTAACCCTAACCCTAACCCTAACCCTTACCCTTACCCTTACCCTAACCCTAACCCTAGGTTTGTCAGGGTCGCTGACATAACTATGGTATTCTGTGAAAAACCACGACAACCCTGACCCTGCCGCTGGCCCTGCCCCTGCCCCTGCCCCTAACCCTAACCCTAACACCAAATCCTAACCCTAACCCTACCCTAACCCTAACCCTAACGCTAACGCTAACGCTAACCCTAATCCCAACCCTAACCCTAACCCTAACCCTAACCCTAACCCTAACCCTAACCCTAACCCTAACCCTAACCCTAACCCTAACCCTAACCCTAACCCTAACCCTAACCCTAACCCTAACCCTAACCCTAACTCTAACCTTGTCATGGTCTCTGACATAACTATGGTATTCTGTGAAAAACCACAACAACCTTGACCCGGACCCTGACCCTGACCCTGACCCTAACCCTAACCCTAACTTTAACCCTAACTTTAACCCTAACCCTAACCCTAACACTACAGTAACAATAACCCTAACCCTAACCTCAACCCCTAACCCTAACCCCTAACCGTAACCCTGTCAAGGTCTCTGACATAACTATGGTATTCTGTGAACATGTAGAGGATTAATTCCATATACACCTAGTTCACATCATGCAAACTGGACCGCTGCTGAGGTTTGTGTAATGTATAATGAAAGTCTGAGTAATGCTGACAGGCTGAAGGAATACTCTCAAGGTCAGCTCTATCAAGAGCTACCTAATAACGTTGCTCTAGTCCCTGTCCTTGAAGGGGCAAAGCAGAGCACCTTATCTATCAATAAGATGTGACCAAAATCACTTTCTGACTCAGCTGCCAGTTGTCAGAATCCCAAAAGCAGGACACTTCTGTCCTTCTCAAGGTCTTAAGATATCGTTATGTACTAACAGTACATTATTAGCCGAAACTGTACTTAATATAGCTTAAAGGCATTAAAGTTCTCTCAAAGATATGAGTAATATGGTTTCTTCCTCTTCTGTAATCTCGCTAAACGCCATGCTACTGACTACTGTAAACAGACATTTTCCAAGTGCCCTGTAAGCTATAATTGTGTTTTATGAGTTATATAGTTAAATGTTGTGCTAAAGATCTTTAAGTAGTCTCATTTAATGCGTCTTTTATGTCTTGTATGATATTTTAAGGCTTTGCAACCAAAACCCATATATTATATAATGTAAATAAATGTTTATACTTCTACTCTTATCCAGTATTATAAATTTATTGGCATGCTCAAGAGATTTTCTAGGAACCATGTTTCTAGGAACCGTCTAGTGGTGTCTAGCTGAATAAGACAACATATCCCTTCTCAGGAAGGGATCCTTTCTAAGAGTGTAGGCACTTAACGGCCCGAACCGCGAAAACCCTGACCCTGACCCTAACCCTGACCCTAACCCTAACCCTGACCCTAATGCTAACCCTAACCCTATCCCTAACACTAACCCAACCCTAAACCTAACTCTAACCCTAACCCTAACCCTAACCCTATCCCTAACCCTAAGTTTGTCAGGGTCTCTTACATAACTATGGTATTCTGTGAAAAACCACGACAACCCTGACGCTGACCCTGCCACTGCCCCTGCCCCTAACCCTAACACCAAATCCTAACCCTAACCCGAACCCTAATGTAACCCTAACCCTAACCCTAACCCTAACCTTGTCATGGTCTCTGATATAACTATGGTATTCTGTGAAAAACCACAACAACCCTGACCATGAACCTGCCCCTGCCCCTAACCCTAACACCAAACCTTAACCCTAACCCTACCCTAACCCAAACACTTACCCTAACCCTAACCCTAACATAACCCTAAACCTAAACCTAACCCTAACACTAATCCTTGACCCGGACCTGGACCCTGACCCTTACCCTGACACTGATCCTGACCCTGACCCTGACCCTGACCCGGACCAGGACCCGGACCAGGACCCGGACCCGGACCCGGACCCGGACCCTTACCCTGACCCTTACCCTTACCCTTACCCAGACCGTAACCCTAACCCTGACCCTGACCCTGACGCTAACCCTGACCCTGACCCTGACCCTGACCCTAACCCTGACCCTAAGCCTAAGCCTAACCCTAACCCTAACCCTAACCCTAACCATAACCCTTACCCTAACCGTAACCTTAACCCTAAGCCTAACACTCCCTAACTCAAACCCTGACCCCTAACTCCTAACCCTAACCCCTAACCCTAAACCAATCCTAACCCTAACACTAACCCTGACCCTGACCTAACCCTAACCCTAACCCTATCCCTTACCCTAACCCTAACCCTAACCCTAACCCTAACCCTAACCCTAACCCTAACCCTAACCCTAACCCTTACCCTAAGCCTCACCCTCCCTAACTCAAACCTAACCCCTAACCCCTAACCCTAACCCTAACCCTAACCCTAACCCTAACCCTCCCAAACTCAAACCCTAACCCCTAACCCCTAACCCCTAATCCCTAAACCGAAAACCTAACCCTAACCCTAAACCTAACCCAATCCTATCCCTATCCCTAACCCTAACCCTAACCCTAACCCTATCCCTATCCGTAACCGTAACCCTAACCCTAACCCTAACCCTAACCCTAACCCTAACCCTAACCCTAACCCTAACCCTAACCCTAACCCTAACCCTAACCCTAACCCTAACCCTATCCGTAACCGTAACCCTAACCCTAACCCTAACCCTAACCCTAACCCTAACCCTAACCCTAACCCTAACCCCGACCCTAACCCTAACCCTAACCCTAACCCTAACCCTATCCCTATCCCTATCCCTAACCCTCCCTAACTCAAACCCTAACCCCTAACCCCTAACCCTAACCCTAACCCATACCCTGACATTAAACCTAACCCTAACCCTAACCATAACCCTGACCCTAACCCTAACCCTAACCCTAACCCTAACCCTAACCCTAACCCCTAACCCTAACCCAACCCTAACCCTAACCCTAACCCTAACCCTAACCCTAACCCTAACCATAACCCTAACCCTAACCCTAACCCTAACCCTAACCCTAACCCTAACCGTATCCCTAACCCTAACTCAAACCCTAACCCTAACCCTAACCCTAACCCTAACCCTAACCTTAACCCTAACCCTGTCATGGTTAGGTAACCCTAACACTGACAATGTAAGCTTTAATTGTGTTTTATGAGTTATAAGTTAAATGTTGTGCTACAGTTCTTTAAGAAGTCTCATTTAATGCGTATTTTCCTTTCTAAGACTTTAGGCACTTAACGGTCCGAACCACGACAAACCTGACCCTGACCCTGACCCTGACCCTAACCCTAACCCTAACCCTAACCCTAACCCTAACCCTAACCCTAACCCTAACCCTAACCCTAACCCTAACCCTAACCCTAACCCTAAACCTCACCCTAACCCTAACCCTAACCCTAACCCTAACCCTAACCCTAACCCTTACCCTTACCCTAACCCTAACCCTAACCCTAACCCTAACCCTAACCCTAACCCTAACCCTAACCCTAACCCTTACCCTAAGCCTCACCCTCCCTAACTCAAACCTAACCCCTAACCCCTAACCCTAACCCTAACCCTAACCCTAACCCTAACCCTAACCCTAACCCTAACCCTAACCCTAACCCTAACCCTCCCTAACTCAAACCCTAACTCCTAACCCTAACCCTAACCCTAACCCTAACCCCTAACCCTAACCCTAACCCTAACCCTAACCCTAACCCTAACCCTAACCCTAACCCTAACCCTAAACCTAACCCTAACCCGAAACCTAACCCTAACCCTAACCCTAACCCTGTCATGGTTAAGTAACCCTAACACTGACAATGTAAGCTATAATTGTGTTTTATGAGTTATAAGTTACATGTTGTGCTACAGATCTTTAAGTATTCTCATTTAATGCGTATTGTACTTTCTAAGAGTTTAGGCACTTAACGGCCCGAACCGTGAACACCCTGACCCTGACCCTGACCCTGACCCTGACCCTGACCCTGACCCTGACCCTGACCCTGACCCTGACCCTTACCCTTACCCTTACCCTTATCCTTACCCTTACCCTTACTCTTACCCTGACCCTAACCCTAAACCTGACGCTGACCCTGACCTTTACACTGACCCTTATCCTTACCCTTACCCTTACCCTAACTCAAACCCTGACCCCTAACCCATAACCCCTATGTGAGGGTCTGATATTCTGTAGTTTTCCTTCCCCACTTTGTTCTTTGCCTATCTCTTTGAACTCGTAAAAGCAGTTCACACCTCCCTGCAACCCGGCGCCTCTGCTGTCTTTCCCACGTGCCCTCCCCTGCCGCGCTTCCTGTGAGCACTCCCTCAGGCCGAGTCCGGCCTTGAAGATCTGATAGCCCTAGCAGCCTCGCTGGGACCCGTTTGATGTTTTGTATTGCACCAATCTATCTTGTAACTTCCCATAACACCAGTGTGAACCCCAGTGCCCTGGAATAGATATATTTTGTAACCCGGCTATGCCAATTCACTTGCAACTTTGAATCCGTGTCTGTCTCATCTGTCTGAAGCCTTCAATAAATCTATTGTTTCTGCATTCAAGCCTGAGCAGTGATTTTGCGAAGTTAGCCCAGGGAGTTGGGAACTCTCACATTAAGTTGCAAGTCCCTGCCTTTTCGCTCTGCGTCTGTACCTTAAGGGACAGTAATGCCAGGCGACGAGGATCCCTCTTCTCCCCCGGGTTCACCGGGGAAACCCGAGGTTCCGGAGAAACCGGACCCAAAGGAGGAGGATGCCAGGCGGAAGGTACCCGGTGCCCCACACCCGGGACCGGGCTTGGGTACGAAGCCCAAGAACACCTTTAACTCCTGGCTGGACTCTCCGAAGGGCTGGTCGCTTTCCCGGACCGAGGCGAAGCATCGCCGTCTGGGGTTGTCCGGTACGAGGCTCGTGGACGACCCCGCGCGTAGAGAGGTCCTGATGGACGAGGAACGGAGGCTCTGGCAGGAGGAACGCCAAGCCATGCTGGAGCGGATGGATGCCATGCAAACCGTGATGGGTGAGATGGCAGCCGCCATGGACGCGCTGAAGGTACAGCCTCCCCGCGGCAACCCTCCGGATGGAACGCCGGCGACTCCTCCCGCTCCTCCCAGCGCTCCGGCCCGCCGTGACCTGAAGATCACGTACGATGGGTCGGGGGATCAGTTAACCTTCTTTATGGTCCAAGTGGATATTTTTATGAGGGAACAGGCCCGGACCTTCACCTCGGAAGAGTCCCAGGTCCAGTATGTGGCCTCCCTTCTCCAAGGCGAAGCGGCCGCGTCGATGGTGTTACAGTACGAACTCCGCTCCCCTGTGCTGCGGAATCTGGATGAGTTTATGGTCGCTCTCCGCAACAGATTCGAGGACCCGAACCTGGGGGAGCGGGCTAAAGCCACTCTGATGCAACTGCGCCAAGGGACTAAGTCGGTGGAGCAGTATGCGAGTGAATTCCAGTCTCTGTCGAGCAGAATCCTTGACTGGAGCGAGGCTACCCGGGTGCAGTGCTTCAGAGAGGGACTAAACCCGAACCTGCAACATTGGGCCTTCATGCAAGGCAACCCCCCGGACGTCGAGGGCTGGGTGCGCCACGCCGCCGACATCGAAAATCGGGAGCAGCTCCTGACCCTGTCCAGACAGCGCACCGGTCGCGACTCTAAGCCGAAGGGGGACCGGCCAGGCGGTATCAAGGATTCCCGAACCCCGGGGGGCCCCTCAACGGCCGAACGCCGCAAGCGCTTTGAAACCGGGGTGTGTTTAGTGTGCGGTGGCAAGGGCCATTTCGCCTCGCAGTGCCCGTCCCGTTCCGGACGCCCAGCTACCCCTCGCCCAACCCCGGCCGAACCGGAGAAAACCCCGGAGGAGGGCCAACCTCGACGCCGCAGCGGCGCCCCTGGACGCCGGAGCGCACCCACCGCACTGCACGCGAGCGCCCAAGAGGAAGCCTCCACCTCCACTGGTCCATCGGGATCCCGGATTACAAATGCAGCCTTTGACTCGGCCGAGTCACGGATTACAACTACCACGTCTCCTTCATCCAGTGAGGAGGAAGAGTGGGAGATGCCGGCAAAAAACGCCGTCGGTCTGCTGTAAGGGGGGCTCCTCAGCAGACCACTCCCGTTGTTGTGCAAGGAGCTCCACCGATGGTAAGCGCCCAAGAGGACAATGTGTATATTCGGGCACACCTCTCGCTGCCCAAGGGGGGTCCAGTTTTAGAATTTCCCGCCTTGGTGGACTCCGGGTGCGCCCGCACTTTGATTAGCGAGGAAGCTGCCAAAAAGTTAGGCGTCCGACGCAAACTACTCCCAGGTCCCCTCCGCTTTTCCCAGATGGACGGTAGCGACTTTAAGAAGGGACCTGTTACTCACCGTACTGCTGCGGTGATTATGGCTGTGGGGGAACATTGGGAACGCTTATATTTTACTATTGCCCCCATAGTTGCCCCCATAGTCTTGGGGATGAATTGGTTACAGGGGCATAATCCCTCGATCGACTGGGTCAAGCGAACCCTCACGTTCCCGGAGGACCCTTGCGGGGCGCACGACAAGGACCGAGTGCTTTGCACCCTGGCCGCCGCATTGGTGGGATCCCTACCCCAAGTCACCCCTCCACCCCGCCTTCCCGCGGAATATTCCCAGTTCGCGGATGTGTTTGATGTGAGGGAATGTGACGAATTGCCCCCACACCGAGACACAGACTGCGCCATTGAAATTGTGGGGGAAGGCAAGTTGTCCAAGGGGAAGGTTTACCCCATGAGTCCCAACGAAAAGGCGGTGCTGCGGGACTATCTGGACACCAACCTGGCGAGGGGCTTCATTCGCCCCTCCAAAGCCCCGTACTCCGCCCCCACATTCTTCGTTAAGAAAAAAACGGGGGACTTAAGACTGTGTATTGACTTTCGTAGACTGAACGCAGTCACCCAGTCTAACGCTTACCCCCTCCCTCTCATTCCAGACCTTCTTGCGCAACTGAAAGAGGGCCGAATCTTCACTAAACTGGATTTGGTAGAAGCCTACCACCGCATCCGCATTAAGGAGGGGGACGAACCCAAGACGGCCTTTTCCAGCTGTTTTGGAATGTTTGAGTACCTTGTTATGCCTTTCGGACTTTCAGGGCCCCCGAGTGTTTTTATGCAATTAATCAATGAGGTTTTACATGATTTGTTGTTTCGCGGGGTGGTGGTATTTCTGGATGACATTCTCATTTATTCTGAAACCATGGAGGAACACGTTAAGTTGGTTCGCGAGGTCCTCCAACGCTTGCATGAACACAAGCTGTATGCCAAAGTGTCCAAATGCGAATTTCACCAGCCCTCCATCACCCTCCTGGGTTATGTCATTTCCCACCAGGGCTTGGAAATGGACCCCGAAAAGGTTCAAGCCGTGCGGGATTGGGAACCCCCCACCACACGCCGACACCTACAACAGTTTTTGGGGTTTTCCAATTTCTACCGCAACTTCATCCCCAATTTCGCGCAGGTGGCCCTCCCCCTCACTTCCCTCTTGCGTACCAAGGGGAAGGGAGCGAGCGCCGCTCTACCCTCGGCCCGGTTGCAGTGGTCTCTTCCCTGTCAGCAGGCGTTTGACGAGCTTAAATTGCTCTTTTCGTCGGAGCCGGTTTTGGCCCACCCGGACTGCACTAAGCCTTTCGTGGTTCAGGTGGACGCCTCCGACGTGGCCATGGGGGGGGGCCTACTGCAAAGGGACGGGGAAGGGAAATTGCGGCCATGCGCCTACTTCTCCAAAAAATTCTCCCAATCTGAAATCAATTGGGCGATTTGGGAGAAGGAGGCGGCAGCAGTGAAACATGCCCTCACCATCTGGAGGCATTTCTTGGAGGGGGCCGAGTTTCCGTTTGAGGTGTGTACCGACCACAAGAATTTGGAGGCCCTCAAAGGAGCTAGAAAACTCAACGCCAAACAAATTCGGTGGGCCCAGTTCTTCGCCAAATTCCGCTTCACCCTCAAACATGTCCCCGGAAAGGAAAATGCCCTGGCGGATGCCCTGTCCCGACTTCCCCAGTACCGCAATGATTTTGACCGCCCCGTGGACTCCCTTTTCACCCCAGAACAAAGAGGGGAGATCCCGGGACTCGCCGTCACTACCCGGTCTCAAGCCCGCCTGCCAGGGAGCCCCATGCTCAAAGGTATCCCGGAGGCTTTCCAGCAAAGACTCCGGGACGCATCCCTGCAGGGATGGAGCAGCAGATCCTCCCTGCAGGCATGGAGCAAAGGGACTCCTGGTGGGTGCAAGGGGGAAAGCTCTACGTCCCAACTTCTCTCCGCAAGCAGGTTCTGGGACTAGTCCACGGGGCCAAACTGGCAGGTCATTTCGTTTTTGTCAAAACACTGCACCTAATAAGAAGACAATTTTGGTGGCCCGGTATGAGAGCCGATGTAGAATTATACGTGCGCAGCTGCCCCACCTGCGCTACGGCCAAGAAACGAATGGGAAAGCCTCCCGGACTGTTAAAACCCCTGGAGAATCCCACCCGACCCTGGGAGGTGATCGCCATGGATTTTATTACCGACCTACCTCCCAGCCGGGGTAAAACGGTTCTATGGGTGATCACGGACCTTTTCTCCAAACAGGTCCACTTCGTTCCCTGCGCCGGATTCCCCTCGGCCCAGGGATTGGCTAAGTTGTTTGTCACTCATGTCCTCAGACTACACTCGGTCCCTAGGAAGGTCCTCTCCGACAGGGGGGTCCAGTTTGTCGCCAAATTCTGGCGAGCCTTCCTAAAATTGATGGGGGTGGAAGAACAGGGTCTCTCCTCAGCATACCACCCTCAAACCGATGGTCAAACGGAACGGGTAAATGCAGTGGTCGAATGTTATCTTCGTTGTTACGTCAATTACCACCAAGACGATTGGGTGGATCTGCTGCCGTTTGCTGAATATGCCTATAACAATGTCCCCCACTCCTCTACCGGTTTCAGTCCTTTCCGTGTAGTATACGGAACGGAATTTGGTCCTTTCGGTTCCGCTCCCGTCACCCCCGAGCTCGAAACAGTCCCAGAGGTCCAGGAGTGGGTACGAGTAGTCCAGTCTACCTGGCCCTGGTTGCTCAAAAATCTCGAACGTGCCAAGAGCAAGTACAAAGAACAAGCTGACAAACATCGATCCCCGGGCTGGGAACTCAAGGTGGGGGGGCAGGTCTATCTCTCCATTAAGAACCTGCGCTCCCTCCGGCCCTGCAAAAAGCTCAACGATCGATACGTGGGGCCTTTCCCCATTACCCGGGTGATCAATGAAGTCACTGTGGAACTCAAACTCCCTAAGACCCTTAAGGGCGTCCATCCCGTCTTTCATATAAGCCTCCTCAAACCGTACGTTGCTGCCCCCCAGGTCCACCCCCCTCCGAAACCCGAGGTTCCTACGGTAGTGGGAGGGGACACCCATCTGGAAGTGTCTAAAGTGTTTGATTCCAAATGGAAAAAGGGGAAGTTGTTCTATTTTGTCCGATGGAAACATCTGGGACCTGCACACGATGAATGGGTGGCAGCCCCACACATGGCGACCCCCGCCTGGTACAAGAATTCCACACCGCCTATCCCGATAAGCCCCGTCCTCCTGACCTTGCGGGAGGGGGGCCTTAAGGGGGGCAGAATGTGAGGGTCTGATATCCTGTAGTTTTCCTTCCCCACTTTGTTCTTTGCCTATCTCTTTGAACTCGTAAAAGCAGTTCACACCTCCCTGCAACCCGGCGCCTCTGCTGTCTTTCCCACGTGCCCTCCCCTGCCGCGCTTCCTGTGAGCACTCCCTGAGGCCGAGTCCGGCCTTGAAGATCTGATAGCCCTAGCAGCCTCGCTGGGACCCGTTTGATGTTTTGTATTGCACCAATCTATCTTGTAACTTCCCATAACACCAGTGTGAACCCCAGTGCCCTGGAATAGATATATTTTGTAACCCGGCTATGCCAATTCACTTGCAACTTTGAATCCGTGTCTGTCTCATCTGTCTGAAGCCTTCAATAAATCTATTGTTTCTGCATTCAAGCCTGAGCAGTGATTTTGCGAAGTTAGCCCAGGGAGTTGGGAACTCTCACACCCTAACCCATAACCCCTAACCCCTAATCCCTAATCCCTAACCCCTAACCCTAACCCTAACCCTAACCCCTAACCCTAAACCAATCCTAACCCTAACCCTAACCCTAACCCTAACCCTAACCTTGACCCTGACCTAACCCTAACCCTAACCCTAACCCTAACCATAACTCTAACCCTAACCCTACATAACCCAAACCCTAACGCCTAACCCCAAACCCAAACCCCTAACCCTAACCTAACCCTAACCCTAACCCTAACCCTAATCCTAACCCATAACCCCATATGGTCTCTGACATAACTATGGTATTCTGTGAACATGTGCAGGATTAATTCCATATACACCTAGTACACATCATGCAAACCGGGGCACTGCTGAGGTTTGTGTAATGTATAATGAAAGTCTGAGTAATGCTGACAGGCTGAAGGAATACTCTCAAGGTCAGCCCTATCAAGAGCTACCTAATAACGTTGCTCTAGTCCCTGTCCTTGAAGGGGCAAAGCAGAGCACCTTATCTATCAATAAGATGTGACCAAAATCACTTTCTGACTCAGCTGCCAGTTGTCAGAATCCCAAAAGCAGGACACTTTTGTCCTTCTCAAGGTCTTAAGATATCATTATGTACTAACAGTACATTATTAGCCGAAACTGTACTTAATATAGCTTAAAGGCATTAAAGTTCTCTCAAAGATATGAGTAATATGGTTTCTTCCTCTTCTGTAATCTCGCTAAACGCCATGCTACTGACTACTGTAAACAGACATTTTCCAAGTGCCCTGTAAGCTATAATTGTGTTTTATGAGTTATATAGTTAAATGTTGTGCTAAAGATCTTTAAGTAGTCTCATTTAATGCGTCTTTTATGTCTTGTATGATATTTTAAGGCTTTGCAACCAAAACCCATATATTATATAATGTAAATAAATGTTTATACTTCTACTCTTATCCAGTATTATAAATTTATTGGCATGCTCAAGAGATTTTCTAGGAACCATGTTTCTAGGAACCGTCTAGTGGTGTCTAGCTGAATAAGACAACATATCCCTTCTCAGGAAGGGATCCTTTCTAAGAGTATAGGCACTTAACGGCCCGAACCGCGAAAACCCTGACCCTGACCCTAACCCTGACCCTAACCCTATTCCTAACACTAACCCAACCCTAACCCTAATTCTAACCCTAACCCTAACCCTATCCCTAACCCTACGTTTGTCAGGGTCTCTTACATAACTATGGTATTCTGTGAAAAACCATGACAACCCTGACCCTGACCCTGCCACTGCCCTGCCCCTAACCCTAACACCAAATCCTAACCC
>NC_079322.1:2333559-2338559 GCF_029931775.1 Euleptes europaea
GTTCGTTTTTCGCTGTGTATGGACAAGATTTCAGTCCCATCGTTCCTACAGATGATGTAGAGGGGGAGGGGAACCCCGACATTGCCTCCTGGGCACACGCCCTCCGTACCACTTGGCCCTGGCTCATTAGCAACCTCGACCGGGCCAAACGTAAATACAAAGCGCAAGCTGACAAACATCGCTCCCCCGGGGGTGATCTGCAAGTGGGTGCTTTGGTTTACCTTTCCACCAAAAACCTCCGGTCCACCCAACCGTGCCATAAACTCAGCGCCAAATTCATTGGCCCTTTCCCCATTACTCGGGTCATAAACCCTGTCACAGTGGAACTGGCTCTCCCCAAATCTTTGAGGCGTGTGCATCCTGTTTTCCACATAAGCCTCCTCAAACCCCATGTTGCTTCTCCACGGTGGCATCCGGACCCACCGCCTGCGCAACCCATCATTGGTGGGGGGGGAAGAACACTTCGAAGTCTCCAAGATCCTTGACTCCCGTATTCACCCATGGTACTCTCCAGTATCTAGTTCGTTGGAAACATTTCCCCCCTGCCTATGACGAATGGAGTGCGCGCACGGGATGTCTCCGCCCCCGACCTCGTCGACGCCTTTCAACATTGCTTACCCGAACAGGCCAGCCCCCTTGCGAACTGGGAGGGGGCCTTTGAGGGGAGCAGAATGTCAGGCTGTTATCTCGGTTTCGTTATTGCCTCTGTCTCTGTGCTGTATTGTCTGCCCCCCAAGGTCGCAATGCCTAAGCCTAAGCCTGGGAACTCAGCTCCTGGGAAACTGTATTCCTGCGTGTAATCTCCCGCCTTTCCTGCCTTATAATATCTCTCAGCTAGTGAGCCTTTCATAGCTGTCATTTTATTCGTTTGCACTGTATGCCTATTTGACCAGTAAAATCCATCTGTTTGGACTCTATACGACTTTGTGGTGATTTCTGGTTCTGTGGGCCAAGGGCTGACAGTAGGGGAATGGGAAAGGGAAGGGTTGGGTTGGGTTGGGTTTTGTTGGGTTAGGGTTAGGGTTAGGGTTAGGGTCAGGGTCAGGGTCAGGGTCAGGGTCCAGGGGTCAGGTTCAGGTTCAGGGGTAGGGTTAGGGTTAAGTGTTAGGATTAGGATATAGGATAGGGTTAGGGTAAGGGTTAGGGTTGTGTTAGGGTTAGAGTTAGGGTTAGGGTAAGGGTTTGTGTTAGGGTAGGGTTAGGGTTAGGGTTAGGGTTAGGGTTAGGGTTAGGGTTAGGGGTTAGGGTTAGGGTTAGGGTTAGGGTTAGGGTTAGGGTTAGGGTTAGGGTTAGGGTTAGGGTTTGGTGTTACGGTTAGGGTTAGGGGCAGGGGCAGGGGAAGGGTAAGGGTTGTCGCGGTTGTTCACAGAATACCATAGTTATGTCCGAGACCATGACAAGGTTAGGGTAAGGGTTAGGGTTAGGGTTAGGGTTAGGTTAGGGTTAGGGTTAGGGTTAGGGTTAGGGTTAGGTTAGAGCTAGGGTTAGGGTTAGGGTTAGGGTTAGGGTAGGGTTAGGGTTAGGATTTGGTATTAGGGTGAGGGGCAGGGTCATGGTCATGGTCAGGGTCAGGATCAGGGTTATCGTGGTTTTTCACAGAATGCCATAGTTTTGTCCGAGACCCTGACAAAGGGTTAGGGTTAGGGTTAGGGTTAGGTTGGGTTAGGGTTAGGGTTAGGGTTAGGTTAGGGTTAGGTTAGGGTTAGGGTTAGGGTTAGGGTTAGGGTTAGGGTTAGGGTTAGGGTTAGGGTTAGGGTAAGGGTTTGGTTTAGGTTAGGGTTAGGGGTTAGGGTTTGGTGTTAGGGGTTAGGGGTAGGGTTGTGTTAGGGTTAGGATTACGTTTGGGGTTAGGGTTAGGGTTGGGTTAGGGTATGGGTTTGGGTTAGGGTAGGGGTAGGTTTAGGGTTTGGTTTTTGGGTTAGGGGCAGGGTCAGGGTCAGGGTCAGGGTTGTCGCGGTTGTTCACAGAATACCATAGTTATATCAGAGACCATGACAAGGTTAGGGTTAGGGTTAGGGTTAGGGGTAGGGGTAGGGGTAGGGGTAGGGGTAGGGGTAGGGGTAGGGGTAGGGGTAGGGGTAGGGGAAGGGGAAGAGGGGAAGGGGTTAGGGGAATGGGAAGGGGAAGGGTTGGGTTGGGTTGGGTTTTGTTGGGTTAGGGTTAGGGTTAGGGTTAGGGTTAGGGTCAGGGTCAGGGTCAGGGTCAGGTTCAGGGGTTAGGGTTAGGGTTAGGGTTAGGATTAGGGATAGGGATAGGGTTAGGGTAAGGGTTAGGGTTGTGTTGGGGTTAGAGTTAGGGTTAGGGTAAGGGTTTGTGCTAGGGTATGGTTAGGGTTAGGGTTAGGGTTAGGGTTAGGTTAGGGTTAGGGTTAGGGTTAGGGTTAGGGTTAGGGTTAGGGTTAGGGTTAGGGTTAGGGTTAGGGTTAGGGTTAGGGTTTGGTGTTACGGTTAGGGTTAGGGGCAGGGGCAGGGGAAGGGTAAGGGTTGTCGCGGTTGTTCACAGAATACCATAGTTATGTCCGAGACCATGACAAGGTTAGGGTAAGGGTTAGGGATTAGGGTTAGGGTTAGGGTTAGGGTTAGGGTTAGGGTTAGGGTTAGGGTTAGGGTTAGGGTTAGGGTTAGGGTTAGGGTTAGAGGTAGAGCTAGGGTTAGGGTTAGGATTAGGGTCTAGGGTATAGGGCTAGGGGTTAGGGTTAGGGTTAGGGTTAGGATTGTGTTAGGGTTAGGGTTAGGGTTAGGGTTAGGGTTAGGGTGAGGGTTAGGGTTAGGGTTAGGGTTAGGGTTAGGGTTAGGGTTGGGGTTAGGGTTAGGGTTAGGGTTAGGGTTAGGGTTAGGGTGAGGGTTAGGGTTAGGGTTAGGGTTATGGTAAGGGTTTGGTTACGGTAGGGTTAGTGTTAGGGTTTGGTGTTAGGTTAGGGGTAGGGTTGTGTTAGGGTTAGGGTTAGGGTTACGGTTACGGTTAGGGTTAGGGTTAGGGTAAGGGTTTGGGTTCGGGTAGGCTTAGGGTTAGGGTTTGGTGTTAGGGTTATGGGCAGGAGTCAGGTCAGGGTCAGGGTCAGGGTTTTCGCGGTTGTTCACAAAATACCATAGTTATGTCAGAGACCATGACAAGTTTAGGGTTAGGGGTAGGGTAGGGGTAGGGGAAGGGTTAGGGTTCGGGGTAGGGGTAGGTGTTTGGTTGGGTTGGGTTGGGTTAGGGTTACGGTCAGGGTCAGGGTCAGGGTCAGGGTCAGGGGTTAGGGTTAGGGTTAGGGTTAGGGTTATGGTTAGGGTTAGGGTTAGGGTAAGGGTAAGGGTTATGGTAAGGGTTAGGGTTTAGGGGTAGGGTAAGGTAAGGGTTTTGGTGTTAGGGTTAGGGGTAGGGTTGTGTTAGGGTTAGGTTTACGGTTAGGGTTAGGGTTAGTGTTAGGGTTAGGGTTAGGGTTAGGGTTAGGGTTAGGTTAGGGTTAGGGTTAGGGTTAGGGTTAGCGTTAGGTTTAGGATTAGGGTTAGGGTTAGGGTTTGGGTTAGGGTAGGGGTTAGGTTTAGGGTTTGGGTTTTTGGGGTTAGGGGCAGGGTCTGGGTCAGGGTCAGGGTTGTCACAGTTGTTCACAGGAATACCATAGTTATGTCAGAGACCATGACAAGGTTAGGGGTAGGGTAGGGTAGGGGTAGGGGTAGGGGTAGGGGTAGGGGAAGGCGAAGGCGAAGGGGAAGGGTTGGGTTGGTTTTTGTAGGGTTAGGGTTTAGGGTTAGGGTCAGGGTCAGGGTCAGGGTCAGAAGATAGGGATAGTGATAGGGATAGGGATTGGGTTAGGGTTAGGGTTAGGGTTGTGTTAGGGTTAGGGTAAGGGTTTGGGTTAGGGTAGGGTTAGGGTTAGGTGTTTGGTATTAGGGTTAAGGTTTGGGGCAGGGCAGGGCAGGGTAAGGGTTGTCGCAGTTGTTCACAGAATACCATAGTTATGTCCGAGACCATGACAAGGTTAGGGAAAGGTTAGTTAGAGTTAGGGTTAGGGTTAGGGGCTTAGTGTTAGTTTTCAGGGTTAGGGTTAGGGTTAGGGTTAGGGTTTAGGGTTAGGGTTAGGGTTAAGGTTGGGATTAGGATTAGGATTAGGGTTAGGGTTAGGGTTATGGATTATTGTTGATAGAGCTTGACCTTGAGAGTATTCCTTCAGCCTGTCAGCATTACTCAGACTTTCATTATACATTACACAAACCTCTGCAGTTGCCCAGTTTGCATGATGTGTACTAGCTGTATATGGAATTAATCCTCCACATGTTCACAGAATACCATAGTTATGTCAGAGACCTTGACAGGGTTAGGGTTAGGGGGTTAAGGTTAGGGTTAGGGTTAGGGTTAGGGTTAGGGTTACGGTTAGGGTTAGGTTAGGTTAGGGTTAGAGTTAGGGTTAGGGTTAGGGGTCAGGGTCAGGGATTAGGATTATTGTTAGGGTTAGGGTTAAGGTTAGGGTTAGGCTTTAGTGTTAGGGTTTGGTGTTAGTGTTAGGGGTAGGGTTGTGTTAGGGTTAGGGTTAGGGTTACGGTTAGGGTTAGGGTTAGGGTAAGGGTTTGGGTTCGGGTAGGCTTAGGGTAAGGGTTGAGGTGTTAGGGTTATGGGCAGGATCAGGGTCAGGTCAGGGTCAGGGTGTTTTCGCGGGTTTGTTCACAAAATACCATAGTTATGTCAGAGACCATGACAAGTTTAGGGTTAGGGGTAGGGGTAGGGGTAGGGGAAGGGTTAGGGTTAGGGGTAGGGGTAGGTGTTTTGGTTGGGTTGGGTTTGGGTTAGGGTTACGGTCAGGGTCAGGGTCAGGGTCAGGGTCAGCGGTTAGGGTTAGGGTTAGGGTTAGGGTTAGGGTTAGGGTTAGGGTTAGGGTTAGGGTTAGGGTAAGGGTAAGGGTAAGGGTTATGGTAAGGGTTTGGGTTAGGGTAGGGTAAGGGTAAGGGTTTGGTGTTAGGGTTAGTTGTAGGGTTGTGTTAGGGTTAGGTTTACGGTTAGTGTTAGTGTTAGTGTTAGGG
>NC_079322.1:2343559-2361339 GCF_029931775.1 Euleptes europaea
GGGGCAGGGGCAGGGTCATGGTAAGGGTCAGGGTTGTCGAGGTTTTTCACAGAATACCATAGTTATGTCAGAGATCATGAAAAGGTTAGGGTTAGGGTTAGGGTTAGGGTACGGTTAGGATTTGGTGTTAGGGTTAGGGGCAGGGGCAGGGTCATGGTCAGAGTCAGGGTTGTCGAGGTTTTTCACAGAATACCATAGTTATGTCAGAGATCATGACAAGGTTAGGGTTAGGGTTAGGGTTAGGGTTAGGGTTAGGGTTAGGGTTAGGGTTAGGGTTAGGGTTAGGGTTAAGGTTAGGGTTAGGGTTAGGGTTAGGGTTAGGGTTAGGGTTTGGTGTTACGGTTAGGGTTAGGGGCAGGGGCAGGGGCAGGGGAAGGGTAAGGGTTGTCGCGGTTGTTCACAGAATACCATAGTTATGTCCGAGACCATGACAAGGTTAGGGGAAGGGTTAGGGTTAGGGTTAGGGTTAGGGTTAGGGTTAGGGTTAGGGTTAGGGTTAGGGTTAGGGTTAGGGTTAGGGTTAGGTTTAGGGTTAGGGTTAGGGTTAGGGCTAGGGTTAGGGTTAGGGTTAGGGTTAGCATTGTGTTAGGGTTAGGGTTAGGGTTAGGGTTAGGGTGAGGGTTAGGGTTAGGGTTAGGGTTAGGGTTAGGGTTGTGTTAGGGTTAGGGTTAGGGTTAGGGTAAGGGTTTGGGTTAGGGTAGGGTTAGGGTTAGGGTTTGGTTTTAGGGTTAAGGTTTGGGGCAGGGGCAGGGGCAGGGTAAGGGTTGTCGCGGTTGTTCACAGAATACCATAGTTATGTCCGAGACCATGACAAGGTTAGGGAAAGGTTAGAGTTAGGGTTAGGGTAGGGGCTAGTGTTAGTTTCTGAGTTAGGGTTAGGGTTAGGGTTAGGGTTAGGGTTAAGGTTGGGATTAGGATTAGGATTAGGGTTAGGGTTAGGGTTATGGATTATTGTTGATAGAGCTGACCTTGAGAGTATTCCTTCAGCTTGTCAGCATTACTCAGACTTTCATTATACATTACACAAACCTCTGCAGTTGCCCAGTTTGCATGATGTGTACTAGCTGTATATGGAATTAATCCTCCACATGTTCACAGAATACCATAGTTATGTCAGAGACCTTGACAGGGTTAGGGTTAGAGGTTAAGGTTAGGGTTAGGGTTACGGTTAGGGTTAGGTTAGGTTAGGTTAGGGTTAGAGTTAGGGTTAGGGTTAGGGTTAGGGTAAGGGTAAGGGTTATGGTAAGGGTTTGGGTTAGGGTAGGGTAAGGGTAAGGGTTTGGTGTTAGGGTTAGGGGTAGGGTTGTGTTAGGGTTAGGTTTACGGTTAGGGTTAGTGTTAGTGTTAGGGTTAGGGTTAGGGTTAGGGTTAGGGTTAGGGTTAGGGTTAGGGTTAGGGTTAGGGTTAGGGTTAGGGTTAGAGTACGGTTAGGGTTAGGGTTAGGGTTAGGGTTAGGGTAGGGTTAGGGTTAGGATTTGGTGTTAGGGTTCGGGGCAGGGGCAGGGTCATGGTCAGGGTCAGGGTCAGGGTTATTGTGGTTTTTCACAGAATGCCATAGTTATGTCAGAGACCCTGACAAAGGGTTACGGTTAGGGTTAGGGTTGGGTTAGGGTTAGGGTTAGGGTAAGGGTTTGGGTTAGGGTAGGGTTAGGGTTACGGTTTGGTGTTAGGGTTAGGGTTACGGGCGGGGTCAGGGTCAGGGGCAGGGTAAGGGTTGTCGCGGTTGTTCACAGAATACCATAGTTATGTCCGAGACCATGACAAGGTTAGGGTAAGGGTTAGAGTTCGGGTTAGGGTTAGGGTTAGGGTTAGGGGCTAGTGAAGTGTTAGGGTTAGGGTTAGGGTTAAGGTTGGGGTTAGGGTTAGGGTTAGGGTTAGGGTTAGGGTTAGGGTTAGGGTTAGGGTTAGGGTTAGGGTTATTGTTAGGGTTAGGGTTATGGATTATGGATTATTGTTGATAGAGCTGACCTTGAGAGTATTCCTTCAGCCTGTCAGCATTACTCAGACTTTCATTATACATTACACAAACCTCTGCAGTTG
The DNA here is from genome assembly GCF_029931775.1 of Euleptes europaea. NCBI lineage: Eukaryota > Metazoa > Chordata > Lepidosauria > Squamata > Sphaerodactylidae > Euleptes > Euleptes europaea. The sequence continues at coordinate 2,345,600 of NC_079322.1, forward strand.
CCCAGTTTGCCTGATGTGTACTAGCTGTATATGGAATTAATCCTCCACATGTTCACAGAATACCATAGTTATGTCAGAGACCTTGACAGGGTTAGGGTTAGGGGTAAGGGTTAGGGGTTAAGGTAAGGGTTAGGGTTAGGGTTAGGGTTAGGGTTAGGGTTAGGGTTAGGGTTAGGGTTAGGGTTAGGGTTAGGGTTAGGTTAGGGTTAGATTTAGGGTCAGGGTCAGGGATTAGGATTATTGTTATTGTTAGGGTTAAGGTTAGGGTTAGGCTTAGGCTTAGGGTAGTGTTAGTGTTAGTGTTAGGGTTAGGGTTAGGGTTAAAGTTAGTGTTAGGATTAGGGTTAGGGTTAGGGTTAGGGTTAGGGTTAGGGTTAGGGTTAGGGTTAGGGTTAGGGTTAGGGTTAGGGTTAGGGTTAGGGTTAGGGTTAGGGTTAGCGTTAGGGTTAGGGTTAGGGTCAGGGTCAGTGTCAGGGTCAGGGTCAGGGTCCTGTTCAAGGATTAGTGTTAGGGTTAGGTTTAGGTTTTGGGTTGTGTTAGGGTTAGGGTTAGGGTTAGGGTAAGTGTTTGGGTTAGGGTAGGGTTAGGGTTAGGGTTTGGTGATAGGGTTAGGGGCAGGGGCAGGGTCATGGTAAGGGTCAGGGTTGTCGAGGTTTTTCACAGAATACCATAGTTATGTCAGAGATCATGAAAAGGTTAGGGTTAGGGTTAGGGTTAGGGTAGGGTTAGGATTTGGTGTTAGGGTTAGGGGCAGGGGCAGGGTCATGGTCAGAGTCAGGGTTGTCGAGGTTTTTCACAGAATACCATAGTTATGTCAGAGATCATGACAAGGTTAGGGTTAGGGTTAGGGTTAGGGTTAGGGTTAGGGTTAGGGTTAGGGTTAGGGTTAGGGTTAGGGTTAGGGTTAGGGTTAGGGTTAGGGTAGGGTTAGGGTTAGGATTTGGTGTTAGGGTTAAGGGCAGGGGCAGGGTCATGGTCAGGGGCAGGGTCAGGGTCAGGGTCAGGGTTATCGTGGTTTTTCACAGAATTCCATAGTTATGTAAGAGACCCTGACAAAGGGTTAGGGTTAGGGTTAGGGTTAGGGTTAGGGTTAGGGTTAGGGTTAGGGTTAGGGTTAGGGTTAGGCTTAGGGTTGGGTTAGGGTTAGGGTTAGGGTTAGGGTTAGGGTAAGGGTTTGGGTTAGGGTAGGGTTAGGGTTAGGGTTTGGTGTTAGGGTTAGGGTTAGGGGCAGGGTCAGGGGCAGGGGCAGGGTAAGGGTTGTCGCTGTTGTTCACAGAATACCATAGTTATGTCCGAGACGATGACAAGGTTAGGGTAAGGGTTAGAGTTAGGGTTAGGGTTAGGGTTAGGGGCTAGTGTTAGTGTTAGGTTTAGGGTTAGGGTTAGGGTTAGGGTTAGGGTTAGGGTTAGGGTTAGGGTTAGGGTTAGGGTTAGGGTTAGGGTTTGGGTTTGGGTTAGGGTTAAGGTTGGGATTAGGATTCGGATTAGGGTTAGGGTTAGGGTTAGGGTTAGGGTTAGGGTTATGGATTATTGTTGATAGAGCTGACCTTGAGAGTATTCCTTCAGCCTGTCAGCATTACTCAGACTTTCATTATACATTACACAAACCTCTGCAGTTGCCCAGTTTGCATGATGTGTACTAGCTGTATATGGAATTAATCCTCCACATGTTCACAGAATACCATAGTTATATCAGAGACCTTGTTAGGCTTAAAGTTAGTGTTAGGATTAGGGTTAGGGTTAGGGTTAGGGTTAGGGTCAGGGTCAGGGTCAGGGTCCTGTTCAAGGATTAGTGTTAGGGTTAGGTTTAGGTTTAGGGTTGTGTTAGGGTTAGGGTTAGGGTTAGGGTTAGGGTAAGTGTTTGGGTTAGGGTAGGGTTAGGGTTAGGGTTTGGTGTTAAGGTTAGGGGCAGGGGCAGGGTCATGGTAAGGGTCAGGGTTGTCGAGGTTTTTCACAGAATACCATATTTATGTCAGAGATCATGACACGGTTAGGGTTAGGGTTAGGGTTAGGGTAGGGTTAGGGTTAGGATTTGGTGTTAGGGGCAGGGGCAGGGGCAGGGGCAGAGGCAGGGGCAGGGGCTGGGTTATCGTGGTATTTCACAGAATACCATAGTTATGTCAGAGACCCTGACAAAGGGTTAGGGTTAGGGTTAGGGTTGGGTTAGGGTTAGGGTTAGGGTTAGGGTTAGGGTTAGGGTTAGGGTTAGGGTTAGGGTTAGGGTTAGGGTTAGGGTTACGGTTACGGTTAGGGTTAGGGTTACGGTTAGGGTTAGGGTTAGGGTTAGCGTTAGGGTCAGGGTTAGGGTCAGGGTTAGGGTTAGGGTCAGGGTCAGGGTTAGGGTCAGGGTTAAGGTCAGGGTCAGGGTTGTCGCGGTTCGGGCCGTTAAGTGCCTACACTGTTAGAAAGGATCCCTTCCTGAGAAGGGATATGTTATCTTATTCAGCGAGACACCACTACACGGTTCCTATAAACTTGTTATGGTTCCTAGAAAATCTCTTGAACACGCCAATAAATTTATAATACTGGACAAAAGTAGACGTATAAACAACACATTTATTTACATTATATAATATATGCTTTTTGGTTGCAAAGCCTTAAAATATCATAAAAGGCTAGACATCATTAGTCTTAAACATGTTTACATAGCAGGTAATCATTCACACACTCTATGCCTCCATCTTAGTCAGAATATACTCATAAAGTATCCTTAGTGCAATGCACTTTCATTCAGAATATAAGGTTACAGAAATCCTGTCAAAATATGGTTAATTCTTTGGAGAAAAATTTGGTTAGAAGCATCCTAAATCATCATAATATTTCAGTACAGAAGACACACTCTACCTTGCTGTGTCATCTGTAGTCCTCTAAGAATCTAAGCTCAATGAGAACATATGAAGTTATCCCAGAGTATCTGTATTTTCTATGTCTTGAATACTTTAATATTCTTAACTGATCATCATTAAGATCAGGCATTGTCTATGTACATGCTATGCATATTCTTTCTAGTTTTAGACAGCAATGCTGAATATATGTGTTAGCTTAAAGCTGTGTAAAGTCTCTTTGGCTGTGCCAATCTATGTATGCGCTGTACAATGAATCAGCATTGTGCATATCTCACAGAGTCTCCTTTCCCTTCAGGAACATCTCTGGTCTCTTGCTCTGAGGAGGTTCAGAAGTCCCTCTATTAAGTAGAGAACCTTCTGACACTATCTCAAAAGTCTAGCTATTAGCCCTGTGTTCAGGATGCTCTTTAGCATTGGTAAGCCAAATAGGTTAGTTTGTAAGAATCCATAAATCCAATGGATTCTCAGTGTTCCAATATATGGAAAGATCACAGCACTGAGGTTCCCATTCAAAGAATAGGAATTCTAAGGGTCTCTATCCTCTTCTAGGAATAGAGCAGTCTCACAAGAAGACTGTAAGTAAGATATGTTGAAATATCCAGATCTTGATACTTCAAGATACCTCAGAAAACTGCTGTCCACGCAAGAATCAAAGTCTCAATGTTTTACATCTCAGGCCTCTGAGCTGGAGAAATGTTACTTAAGACAGCTGCAGTCTGCCAGCAATAACAATCTGAAGGGCTGGCTGTACTGTGGCTGTATTTATACTGTTTCTAGACTCATTAAGGGTGAAGAGAAATCCTTTATCGCCTCTTTCTTATCCATTAAGAGGGATACCTTTTATTCCCTTTGTCTGCTGTGATGTGCAGTGCAGAACTGGCTTACTGGCAGCTGCTCAGCTCTTTCTGTCCATATATGGGCGTCCATTCCTTTCATTCCACTTTCCTTAAAGTATAAACACTTATTTTTGAGTTACATGATCACGTTATATACATAATTTGTATACCATCCTCTTCGTTAGGACAATACGCATTAAATGAGACCACTTAAAGATCTGTAGCACAACATTTAACTATATAACTCATAAAACACAATTATAGCTTACATTGCACTTGGAAAATGTCTGTTTACAGTAGTCAGTAGCATGGCGTTTAGCGAGATTACAGAAGAGGAAGAAACCATATTACTCATACTTTGAGAGAACTTTAATGCCTTTAAGCTATATTAAGTACAGTTTCGGCTATTAATGTACTCTTAGTACATAATGATATCTTAAGACCTTGAGATGGACAAAAGTGTCCTGCTTTTGTGATTCTGACATCTGGCAGCTGAGTCAGAAAGGTGATTTTGGTCACATCTACTTGATAGATAAGGTGCTCTGCTTTGCCCCTTCAAGGACAGGGACTAGAGCAACGTTATTAGGTAGCTCTTGATAGAGCTGACCTTGAGAGTATTCCTTCAGCGTGTCAGCATTACTCAGACTTTCATTATACATTACACAAACCTCTGCAGTGGCCCAGTTTGCATGATGTGTACTAGCTGTATATGGAATTAATCCTCCACATGTTCACAGAATACCATAGTTATGTCAGATACCTTGACAGGGTTAGGGGTTAGGGTTAGGGGTTAAGGTTAGGGTTAGGGTTAGGTTAGGGTTAGGGTTAGGGTCAGGGTCAGGGTCAGGGATTAGGATTATTGTTAGGGTTAGGGTTAGGGTTAAGGTTAGGGTTAGGGTTAGGGTAGTGTTAGGGTTAGGGTTAGGGTTAAAGTTAGTGTTAGGATTAGTTTTAGGGTAAGTGTTTGGGTTAGGGTAGGGTTAGGGTTAGGGTTTGGTGTTAGGGTTAGGGGCAGGGGCAGGGTCATGGTCAGGGTTGTCGAGGTTTTTCACAGAATATCATAGTTATGTCAGCGATCAGGACAAGGTTAGGGTTAGGGTTAGGGTTACGGTTAGGGTTAGGGTTAGGATTTGGTGTTAGGGTTAGGGGCAGGGTCATGGTCAGGGTCAGGGTTGTCGTGGTTTTTCACAGAATACCATAGTTATGTCAGAGACCCTGACAAAGGGTTAGGGTTAGGGTTAGGGTTAGGGTTAGGGTTAGGGTTAGGGTTAGGGTTAGGGTTAGGGTTAGGGTTAGGGTTAGGGTTAGGGTTAGGGTTAGGGTTACGGTTAGGGTTAGGGTTAGGGTTAGAGTACGGTTAGGGTTAGGGTTAGGGTTAGGGTTAGGGTTAGGGTTAGGGTTAGGGTTAGGGTTAGGGTTAGCGTTAGCGTTAGCGTTAGCGTTAGGGTCAGGGTTAGGGTCAGGGTTAGGGTTAGGGTCAGGTTTAGGGTCAGGGTCAGGGTCAGGGTTGTCGCGGTTCGGGCCGTTAAGTGCCTACACTCTTAGAAAGGATCCCTTCCTGAGAAGGGATATGTTACCTTATTCAGCGAGACACCACTACACGGTTCCTATAAACTTGTTATGGTTCCTAGAAAATCTCTTGAACACGCCAATAAATTTATAATACTGGACAAGAGTAGAAGTATAAACAACACATTTATTTACATTATATAATATATGCATTTTGGTTGCAAAGCCTTAAAATATCATAAAAGGCTAGACATCATTAGTCTTAAACATGTTTATATAGCAGGTAATCATTCACACACTCTATGCCTCCATCTTAGTCAGAATATACTCATAAAGTATCCTTAGTGAAATGCACTTTCATTCAGAATATAAGGTTACAGAAATCCTGTCAAAATATGGTTAATTCTTTGTAGAAAAATTTGGTTAGAAGCATCCTAAATCATCATAATATTTCAGTACAGAAGACACACTCTACCTTGCTGTGTCATCTGTAGTCCTCTAAGAATCTAAGCTCAATGAGAACATATGAAGTTATCCCAGAGTATCTGTATTTTCTATGTCTTGAATACTTTAATATTCTTAACTGATCATCATTAAGATCAGGCATTGTCTATGTACATGCTATGCATATTCTTTCTAGTTTTAGACAGCAAAGCTGAATATATGTTTTAGCTTAAAGCTGTTTAAAGTCTCTTTGGCTGTGCCAATCTGTGTATGCGCTGTACAATGAATCAGCATTGTGCATATCTCACAGAGTCTCCTTTCCCTTCAGGAACATCTCTGGTCTCTTGCTCTGAGGAGGTTCAGAAGTCCCTCTATTAAATAGAGAACCTTCTGACACTATCTCAAAAGTCTAGCTATTAGCCCTGTGTTCAGGATGCTCTTTAGCATTGGTAAGCCAAATAGGTTAGTTTGTAAGAATCCATAAATCCAATGGATTCTCAGTGTTCCAATATATGGAAAGATCACAGCACTGAGGTTCCCATTCAAAGAATAGGAATTCTAAGGGTCTCTATCCTCTTCTAGGAATAGAGCAGTCTCACAAGAAGACTGTAAGTAAGATATGTTGAAATATCCAGATCTTGATACTTCAAGATACCTCAGAAAACTGCTGTCCACGCAAGAATCAAAGTCTCAATGTTTTACATCTCAGGCCTCTGAGCTGGAGAAATGTTACTTAAGACAGCTGCAGTCTGCCAGCAATAACAATCTGAAGGGCTGGCTGTACTGTGGCTGTATTTATACTGTTTCTAGACTCATTAAGGGTGAAGAGAAATCCTTTATCGCCTCTTTCTTATCCATTAAGAGGGATACCTTTTATTCCCTTTGTCTGCTGTGATGTGCAGTGCAGAACTGGCTTACTGGCAGCTGCTCAGCTCTTTCTGTCCATATATGGGCGTCCATTCCTTTCATTCCACTTTCCTTAAAGTATAAACACTTATTTTTGAGTTACATGATCACGTTATATACATAATTTGTATACCATCCTCTTCGTTAGGACAATACGCATTAAATGAGACCACTTAAAGATCTGTAGCACAACATTTAACTATATAACTCATAAAACACAATTATAGCTTACATTGCACTTGGAAAATGTCTGTTTACAGTAGTCAGTAGCATGGCGTTTAGCGAGATTACAGAAGAGGAAGAAACCATATTACTCATACTTTGAGAGAACTTTAATGCCTTTAAGCTATATTAAGTACAGTTTCGGCTATTAATGTACTCTTAGTACATAATGATATCTTAAGACCTTGAGAAGGACAAAAGTGTCCTGCTTTTGTGATTCTGACATCTGGCAGCTGAGTCAGAAAGGTGATTTTGGTCACATCTTCTTGATAGATAAGGTGCTCTGCTTTGCCCCTTCAAGGACAGGGACTAGAGCAACGTTATTAGGTAGCTCTTGATAGAGCTGACCTTGAGAGTATTCCTTCAGCCTGTCAGCATTACTCAGACTTTCATTATACATTACACAAACCTCTGCAGTGGCCCAGTTTGCATGATGTGTACTAGCTCTATATGGAATTAATCCTCCACATATTCACAGAATACCATAGTTATGTCAGAGACCTTAACAGGGTTAGTGTTAGGGGTTAGGGTTAGGGGTTAAGGTTAGGGTTAGGGTTGTTTTAGGGTTAGGGTTAGGGTTAGGGTCAGGGTCAGGGATTAGGGTTAGGGTTAGGGTTGTGTTAGGGTTAGGGGTAGGGGTAGGGGTAGGGGTAGCGGTAGCGGTAGCGGTAGCTGTAGGGGTAGGGGTATGGGGTAGGGGTATTGGGTAGGGGTAGGGGTAGGGTTAGGGTTAGGGTTGTTTTAGAGTTAGGGTTAGGGTAAGGGTCAGGGTCAGGGATTAGGATTAGGGTTAAAGTTAGGGTTAGGGTCAGGGTCAGGGTCAGGGTCAGGGTCTGAATCAAGGGTTAGTGTTAGGGTTAGGGTAAGTGTTTGGGTTAGGGTAGGGTTAGGGTTTGGTGTTAGGGTTAGGGGCAGGGTCATGGTCAGAGACAGGGTTGTCGCGGTTTTTCCCAGAATACCATAGTTATGTAAGAGACCATGACAAAGTTAGGGTTAGGGTTAGGGTTAGGGTTAGGGTTAGGGTTAGGGTTAGGGTTAGGGTTAGGGTTAGGGTTAGGTTTAGGGTTAGAGTTAGGGTTAGGGTTAGGGTTAGGGTAGGGGTAGGGGTAGGGGTAGGGTTTGGTGTTAGGGTTAGGGGCAGGGGCAGGGTCATGGTCAGGGTCAGGGTTGTCGCGGTTTTTCACAGAATACCATAGTTATGTCAGAGACCATGATAAGGTTAGGGTTAGGGTTAGGGTGAGGGTGAGGGTGAGGGTGAGGGTGAGGGTGAGGGTGAGGGTGAGGGTGAGGGTGAGGGTGAGGGTGAGGGTGAGGGTGAGGGTGAGGGTTTGGTTTTAGGGTTTGGTGTTAGGGTTACGGTCAGGGTCAGGGTCAGGGTTATCGTGGTTGTTCACAGAATACCATAGTTATGTCAGAGACCATGACAAGGTAAGGGTAAGGGTCAGGGTTAGGGGGAGGATTAGGGTTAGGGTTAGGGTTAGGGTTAGGGTTAGGGTTAGGGTTAGGGTTAGGGTTAGGGATAGGGATAGGGATAGGGTTTGGGTTAGGGTTATGATAAGGGTTTGGGTTAGGGTAAGGTTAGGGTTAGGGGTAGGGTTTGGGTTAGGGTTAGGGTTAGGGTTAGGGTTACGGTTAGGGGTAGGGGTAGGGGTAGGGGTAGGGGTAGGGGTAGGGGTAGGGGTAGGTGTAGGGTTGGGTTTTGTTGGGTTAGGCTTAGGGTTAGGGTTAGGATTGTGTTTTTGTTAGGGTTAGGGGTTAAGGTTAGCGTTAGGGTCAGGGTTAGGGGTTAGGGGTTAAGGTTAGGGTTAGGGTTAGGGTTAGGGTTAGGGTTGTGTTAGGGTTAGGGTTAGGGTTAGGGTTAGGGTCAGGGTCAGGGTCAGGGTCAGGGGTTAGGGTTAGGGTTAGGGTTAGGGTTAGGGTTAGGGTTAGGGTTAGGGTTAGGGTTAGGGTCAGGGTCATGGTCAGGGTCAGGGGTTAGGGTTAGTGTTAGTGTTAGGGTTAGGGTTAGGGTTAGGGTTAGGGTTAGGATTAGGGTTGTGTTAGGGATAGGGTTAAGGTTAGGGTTAAGGTTAGGGTTAGGGTTAGGGTTAAAGTTAGGGTTAGGGGTAGGGGTAGGGGTAGGGGTAGGGGTAGGGGTAGAGTTGGGTTGGGTTGGTTTAGGGTTAGGGTTAGGGTTGTGTTAGGGTTGGGGTTAGGGTTAGGGTTAAGTTTAGGGTCAGGGACAGGGTCAGGGTCAGAGTCAGAGTCAAGGGTTACAGTTAGTGTTAGGGTTACGGTTACAGTTAGGATTAGGGTTAGGGTTAAGGTCAGGGTCAGGGTCAGGGTCAAGGGTAAGGGTTAGGGTTAGGGTGGGGTTTAGGGTTGTGTTAGGGTTAGGGTTAGGGTTAGGGTAAGTGTTTGGGATAGGATTGGGTTAGGGTTAGGGTTGTGTTAGGGTTAGGGTGAGGGTTAGGTTAGGGGTAGGGGTAGTGGTAGGGGTAGGGGTAGGGGTAGGGTTAGGATTTGGTGTTAGGGTTAGGGGCAGGGGCAGGGTCATGGTCAGAGTCAGGGTTGTCGAGGTTTTTCACAGAATACCATAGTTATGTCAGAGATCATGACAAGGTTAGGGTTAGGGTTAGGGTTAGGGTTAGGGTTAGGGTTAGGGTTTGGGGTAGGGTTAGGGTTAGGATTTGGTGTTAGGGTTAGGGGCAGGGGCAGGGTCATGGTCAGGGTCAGGGTTATCGTGGTTTTTCACAGAATTCCATAGTTATGTAAGAGACCCTGACAAAGGGTTAGGGTTAGGGTTAGGGTTAGGGTTAGGCTTAGGGTTGGGTTAGGGTTAGGGTTAGGGTAAGGGTTTGGGTTAGGGTAGGGTTAGGGTTAGGTTTTGGTGTTAGGGTTAGGGTTAGGGGCAGGGTCAGGGGCAGGGTAAGGGTTGTCGCTGTTGTTCACAGAATACCATAGTTATGTCTGAGACGATGACTAGGTTAGGGTAAGGGTTAGAGTTAGGGTTAGGGTTAGGGCTAGGGGCTAGTGTTAGTGTTAGGTTTAGGGTTAGGGTTATCGTTAGGGTTAGGGTTAGGGTTAGGGTTAGGGTTAGGGTTTGGGTTTGGGTTAGGGTTAAGGTTGGGATTAGGATTAGGATTAGGGTTAGGGTTAGGGTTAGGGTTAGGGTTAGGGTTAGGGTTATGGATTATTGTTGATAGAGCTGACCTTGAGAGTATTCCTTCAGCGTGTCAGCATTACTCAGACTTTCATTATACATTACACAAACCTCTGCAGTGGCCCAGTTTGCATGATGTTTACTAGCTGTATATGGAATTAATCCTCCACATGTTCACAGAATACCATAGATATGTCAGAGACCTTGACAGGGTTAGGGGTTAGGGGTTAAGGTTAGGGTTAGGGTTAGGGTTAGGGTTAGGGTTAGGGTTAGGTTAAGGTTAGGGTTAGTGTTAGGCTTAGGGTTAGGGTCAGGGTCAGGGTTTAGGATTATTGTTAGGGTTAGGATTAAGGTTAGGGTTAGGGTTAGGGTTAGGGTAGGGTTAGGGTTAGGGTTAAGGTTAAAGTTAGTGTTAGGATTAGGGTTAGGGTAAGTGTTTGGGTTAGGGTAGGGTTAGGGTTAGGGTTTGGTGTTAGGGTTAGGGGCAGGGGCAGGGTCATGGTCAGGGTCAGGGTTGTCGAGTTTTTTCACAGAATACCATAGTTATGTCAGAGATCATGACAAGGTTAGGGTTAGGGTTAGGGTTAGGGTTAGGGTTAGGGTTAGGATTTGGTGTTAGGGTTAGGGGCAGGGTCATGGTCAGGGTCAGGGTTGTGGTTTTTCACAGAATACGATAGTTATGTCAGAGACCCTGACAAATGGTTAGGGTTAGGGTTAGGGTTAGGGTTAGGGTTAGGGTTAGGGTTAGGGTTAGGGTTAGGGTTAGGGTTAGGGTTAGGGTTAGGGTTAGGGTTAGGGTTAGGGTCAGGGTTAGGGTCAGGGTTAGGGTTAGGGTCAGGTTTAAAGTCAGGGTCAGGGTCAGGGTCAGGGTTGTCGCGGTTCGGGCCGTTAAGTGCCTACACTCTTAGAAAGAATCCCTTCCTGAGAAGGGATATGTTATCTTATTCAGCGAGACACCACTACACGGTTCCTATAAACTTGTTATGGTTCCTAGAAAATCTCTTGAACACGCCAATAAATTTATAATACTGGACAAGAGTAGAAGTATAAACAACACATTTATTTACATTATATAATATATGCTTTTTGGTTGCAAAGCCTTAAAATATCATAAAAGGCTAGACATCATTAGTCTTAAACATGTTTATATAGCAGGTAATCATTCACACACACTCTATGCCTCCATCTTCGTCAAAATATACTCATAAAGTATCCTTAGTGCAATGCACTTTCATTCAGTATATAAGGTTACAGAAATCCTGTCAAAATATGGTTAATTCTTTGGAGAAAGATTTGGTTAGACGCATCCTAACTTAAATCATCATAATATTTCAGTACAGAAGACACACTATACCTTGATGTGTCATCTGTAGTCCTCTAAGAATCGAAGCTCTATGAGAGCATATGAAGTTATCCCAGAGTATCTGTATTTTCTAAGTCTTGAATCCTTTAATATTCTTGATCATCATTAAGATCAGGCATATGCTATGCATATTCTTTCTAGTTTTAGACAGCAATGCTGAATATATGTTAGCTTAAAGCTGTTTAAAGTCTCTTTGGCTGTTCCAATCTGTGTATGCGCTGTACAATGAATCAGCATTGTGCATATCTCACACAGAGTCTCCTTTCCCTTCAGGAACATCTCTGGTCTCTTGCTCTGAGGAGGTTCAGAAGTCCCTCTGTTAAGTAGAGGACCTTCTGACACTATCGCAGAGGTCTAGCTATTAGCCCTGTGTTCAGGATGCTCTTTATCGTTGGTAAGCCAAATAGGTTTAGTTTGTAAGAATCCATAAATCCAATGGACTCTCAGTGTTCCAATATATGGAAAGATCACTGCACTTAGGTTCCCATTCAAAGAATAGGAATTCTAAGGGTCCCTATCCTCTTCTAGGAATAGAGCAGTGTCACAAGAAGACTGTAAGTAAGATATGTTGAAATATCCAGATCTTGATACTTCAAGATACCTCAGAGAACTGCTGTCCACGCAAGGATCAGAGACTCAATGTTTTACATCTCAGGCCTCTGTGAAATGTTACTTCAGAGAGCTGCAGTCTGCCAGCAATAACAATCTGAAGGGCTGGCTGTACTGTGGCTGAAGGAATACTCATTAACGTCAGCATTACTCAGACTTTCATTATACATTACACAAACCTCTGCAGTGGCCCAGTTTGCATGATGTGTACTAGCTCTATATGGAATTAATCTTCCACATGTTCACAGAATAACATAGTTAGGTTTAGGTTTAGGGTTAGGGTTAGGGTTAGGGTTAGGGTTAGGGTTAGGGTTAGGGTCAGGGTTAGAGTTACGGTTAGGGTTAGGGTTAGGGTTAGGGTTAGGGTGAGGGTGAAGGTTAGGGTTTGAGTTAGGGTAGGGTTAGGGTTTGATGTTAGGGTTAGGGGCAGGGGCATGGTCATGGTCAGGGTCAGGGTCAGGGTTGTATACTTCAGTGAGGGGTTAGGGTTAAAGTATTTCTCTTCACCCCTAATGAGTCTAGAAACAGTATAAATACAGCCACAGTACAGCCAGCCCTTCAGATTGTTATTGCTTGCAGACTGCAGCTGTCTGAAATATACACTTAATAAACATTTATTTCTGAGTTACATGATCACGTTATATACATAATTTGTATACCATCCTCTTCGTTAGGACAATACGCATTAAATGAGACTACTTAAAGATCTGTAGCACAACCTTTAACTATACAACTCATAAAACACAATTATAGCTTACATTGTCACTTGCAAAGTGTCTGTTTACAGTAGTCAGTAGCATAGCCTTTAGCGAGATTACAGAAGAGAAAGAAAGCATATTACTCATATCTTTGAGATAACTTTCATGCCTTTAAGCTATATTAAGTACAGTTTCGGCTATTAATGTACTCTTAGTACATTAAGATATCTTAAGACCTTGAGAAGGACAAAAGTATCCTGCTTTTCTGATTCTGAATTCTGGCAGCTGAGTCAGAAAGGTGATTTTGGTCACATCTTATTGATAGATAAAAAAAGGTGCTCTGCTTTGCCCCTTCAAGGACATGGACTAGAGAGAAGTTATTAGAGAGCCCGTGATAGAGCTGACCATGAGAATATTCCATCAGCCTGTCAGCATTACACAGACTTTCATTATACATTACACAAACCTCTGCAGTGGCCCAGTTTGCATGATGTGTACTAGCTGTATATGGAATTAATCCCCCACATGTTCACAGAATACCATAGTTATGTCAGAGACCATGACAGGGTTAGGGTTAGGGTTAGGGTTAGGATTAGGGTTAGGGATTAAGGTTAGGGTTAGGCTTAGGGTTAGGTTTAGGGTTTTGTTAGGGTTAGGGTCAGGGTAAAAGTTAGGGTTAGGGTTAGGGCTGGGTTAGGGTCAGGGTCAGGATTAGGGTTATGGGTAGGGTTAGGGTTAGTGTTAGGGTAGGGTTAGGGTTTGGTGTTAGTATTAGGGTCAGGGTCAGGGTCAGGGTTGTCGCGGTTGTTCACAGAATCCCATAGTTATGTCAGAGACCATGACAAAGTTAGTGATAGGGGTAGGGGTAGGGGTAGGGGTAGGGGTAGGGGTAGGGGTAGGGGTAGGGGTAGGGGTAGGGGTAGGGGTAGGGTTGGGTTGGGTTGGGTTGGGTTAGGGTTAGGGTCACGATTAGGGTTAGGGTTAGGGTTAGGGTTAAGGTTAAGGTTAGGGTTAGGGTTAGGGTTAGGGTTAGGGTTAGGGTCAGGGTTTGGGTTAGGTAGGGTTAGGGTTAGGGTTTGGTGTTAAGGTTAGGGCAGGGGTAGGGGCAGGGGCAGGGTCAGGGTTTTCGCGGTTGTTCACAGAATCCCATAGTTATGTCAGAGACCATGACAAAGTTAGGGATAGGGGTAGGGGTAGGGGTAGGGGTAGGGGTAGGGGTAGGGGTAGGGGTAGGGGTAGGGTTGGGTTGGGTTGGGTTGGGTTGGGTTAGGGTTAGGGTTAGGGTCAGGATTAGGGTTAGGGTTAGGGTTAGGGTTAGGGTTAGGGTTAAGGTTAAGGTTAGTGTTAGGGTTAGGGTTAGGGTTAGGGTCAGGGTTTGGGTTAGGGTAGGGTTAGAGTTAGGGTTTGGTGTTAAGGTTAGGGCAGGGGTAGGGGCAGGGACAGGGTCAGGGTTGTCGCGGTTGTTCACAGAATACCATAGTTATGTCAGAGACCATGACGTTAGGGTTAAGGTTTGGGTTAGGTAAGGGTTTGGGTTAGGGTAGAGTTAGGGTTTGGTGTTATGGTTAGGGGTAGGGTTAGGGGTTGGGTTTCGTTGGGTTAGGATTAGGGTTAGTTGTTACGGTTAGGGGTTAGGGGATAGGGTTTCAGTTAGGGTAGGTTTAGAGTTACGTTTAGGGTAAGGGTAAGGGTTAGGGTTAGGTTAGGGTCAGGGTTAGGGTTATCGTTAGGATCAGGGTTAGGGTCAGGGTTGTCGCGGTTCGGCCTGATAAGTGCCTACACTCTTAGAAAGGATCCCTTCCTGAGGGTTGGGTTGGGTTGGGTTAGGGTTAGGGTTAGGGTCAGGGTCAGGGTCAGGGTCAGGGGTTATGGTGAAAGTTGTGTTAGGGTTAGGTTTAGGGGTTAGGGTTAGGGTTAGGGTTAGGGTTAGGGTTAGGGTTAGGGTTAGGGTTAGGGTTAGGGTTAGGGTTAGGGTAAGGGTTTGGGTTTGGGTTAGGGTCGGGTTAGGCTTAGGGTTTGGTGTTAGGGTTAGGGGCAGGGTCATGGTCAGGGTCAGGTTCAGGGTTGTCAGGGTTTTTCACAGAATACCATAGTTATGTCAGAGACCATGACAGGGTTAGGGTTAGGGTTAGGGTTAGGGTTAGGGTTAGGGTTAGGGTTTGGTTAGGGTTAGGGTTAGGGTTAGGGTTAGGGTTAGGGTTAACGTTAGGGTCAGGGTTAGGTTCAGGGTTAGGGTTCGGGTCAGGGTCAGGGTTGTCGCGGTTCGGGCCGTTAAGTGCCTACACTCTTAGAAAGGATCCCTTCCTGAGAAGGGATATGTTATCTTACTCAGCGAGACACCACTACACGGTTCCTATAAACTTGTTATGATTCCTAGAAAATCTCTTGACACGCCAATAAATTTATAATACTGGACTAGAAGTATAACAACACATTTATTTACATTATATAATATAAGCTTTTTTGGTTGCAAAGCCTTAAGATATCATAAAAGGCTAGACATCATTAGTCTTAAACATGTGTATATAGCAGGTAATCATTCACACACACTATGCCTCCATCTTAGTCAGAATATACTCATAAAGTATCCTTAGTGCAATGCACTTTCATTCAGAATATAGGTTACAGAAATCCTGTAAAAATATGGTTAATTCTTTGGAGAGAGATTTGGTTAGAAGCATCCTAACTTAAATCATCATAATATTTCAGTACAGAAGACACACTATACCTTGCTGTGTCATCTGTAGTCCTCTTAGAATCTAAGCTCTATGAGAACATATGAAGTTATCCCAGAGTATCTGTATTTTGTAAGTCTTGAATCCTTTAATATTCTTAAGTGATCATCAGTAAAATCAGGCATTGTCTATGTACATGCTATGCATATTCTTTCTAGTTTTAGACAGCAATGCTGAATATATGTGTTAGCTTAAAGCTGTTTAAAGTCTCTTTGGCTGTGCCAATCTGTGTATGCGCTGTGCAATGAATCAGCATTGTGCATATCTCACAGAGAGTCTCCTTTCCCTTCAGGAACATCTCTGGTCTCTTGCTCTGAGGAGGTTCAGAAGTCCCTCTGAATCAGCATTGTGCATATCTCACAGAGAGTTTCCTTTCCCATCAGGAACATCTCTGGTCTCTTGGTCTGAGGAGGTTCAGAAGTCCCTCTGA
>NC_079322.1:2361539-2364039 GCF_029931775.1 Euleptes europaea
CCTAACCCTAACCCTAACCCTAACCCTAACCCTAACCCTAACCCTAACCCTAACCCTAACCCTAACCCTAACCTTGTAATGGTCTCTGACATAACTATAGTATTCTGTGAAAAACCATGACAACCCTGACCCTGACCCTGACCATGACCCTAACACTAACCCTACCCCTACCCTAACCCAAACACTTACCCTAACGGTAACCCTAACCCTAACCCTAACACCCAACCCTAACCCTCACCCTTCCCTAACCCAAAGACTTACCCTAACCGTAACCCTAACCCTAACCCTAACCCTAAGAGTAACCCTAACCCTAACCCTAACCCTAACCCTAACCCTAACCTTGTCATGGTCTCTGACATAACTATAGTATTCTGTGAAAAACCATGACAACCCTGACCCTGACCCTGACCATGACCCTAACACTAACCCTACCCCTACCCTAACCCAAACACTTACC
This sequence comes from Euleptes europaea, assembly GCF_029931775.1. NCBI lineage: Eukaryota > Metazoa > Chordata > Lepidosauria > Squamata > Sphaerodactylidae > Euleptes > Euleptes europaea. The sequence continues at coordinate 2,361,997 of NC_079322.1, forward strand.
CTAACAGTAACCCTAACCCTAACCCTAACACCAAACCCTAACCCTAACCCTAACCCTAACCCTAACCCTAACCCTAACCCTAACCCTTACACAACCCTAACCCTAACCCTAACCCTAACCCTTACACAATCCTAACCCTAACCCAAACCCTAACCGTAACCCTAACCTTGTCATGGTCTCTGACATAACCATGATATTATGTGAAAAACCGTGACAACCCTGCCCCTGCCCCTGACCATGACACTGCCCCTGCCCCTAACCCTACCACCAAACCCTAACCCTAACCTAACCCTTACCCTAACCCTAACCCTAAAAAAACCCTAAACCTAACCCTAACTCTAACCCTAACCCAAACCCTAACCCTAACCCTAACCCTAACTCTAACCCTAACCCTAACCCTAACCCTAACCATAACCCTAACCCTATCACAATCCTACCCCTAACCCAAACACTAACCCCTAACCAAACACTAACCCTAACCCTAACCTAACCCAAACACTTACCAGAACCCCAACCCTAACCCTAACCCTAACCCTACAACTCCTAAACGTAACCCTAACCCTAACCCTAACCCTAACCCTAACCCTAACCCTAACCCTAACCCTAACCCTAACCCTAACCCTAACCCTAACCCTAACCCTAACCCTAACCTTGTCATGGTCTCTGACATCACTATAGTATTCTGTGAAAAACCATGACAACCCTGACCTGACCCTGACCATGACCCTAACCCTAACCCTACCCCAACCCTAACCCAAACACTTACCCTAACAGTAACCCTAACCCTAACCCTAACCCTCACCCTACCCTAACCCAAACACTTACCCTAACCGTAACCCTAACCCTAACAGTAACCCTAAAAAACCCTAACCCTAACCCTACGCTAACCCAAACACTTACCCTAACAGTAACCTTAACCCTAACCCTAACCCTAACCCTTACACAACCCTAACCCTAACCCTAACCGTAACCCTAACCTTGTCATGGTCTCTGACATAACCATGATATTATATGAAAAACCGTGACAACCCTGCCCCTGCCCCTGACCATGACACTGCCCCTGCCCCTAACCCTACCACCAAATCCTAACCCTAACCCTTACCCCAACACTAACCCCAAAAAAAACCCTAACCCTAACCCTAACTCTAACCCTAACCCTAACCCTAACCCTAACCCTAACCCTAACCCTAACCCTAACCCTAACCTTAACCCTAACCCCTAACCCAAACCCTGTCAAGGTCTCTGACATAACTATGGTATTCTGTGAACATGTGGATTAATTCCATATAGAGCTAGTACACATCATGCAAACTGGGCCACTGCAGAGGTTTCTGTAATGTATAATGAAAGTCTGAGTAATCCTGAAAGGCTGAAGGAATACTCTCAAGGTCAGCTCTATCAAGAGATACCTAATAACGTTGCTCTAGTCCTTGTCCTTGAAGGGGCAAAGCAGAGCACCTTATCTATCAAGAAGATGTGACCAAAATCACCTTTCTGACTCAGCTGCCAGATGTTAGAATCACAAAAGCAGGACACTTTTGTCCTTGTCAAGGTCTTAAGATATCACTATGTATTAAGAGTACATTAATAGCCGAAACTGTACTTAATATAGCTTAAAGGCATTAAAGTACTCTCAAAGATATGAGTAATATGGTTTCTTCCTCTTCTGTAATCTCGCTAAACGCCATGCTACTGACTACTGTAAACAGACATTTTCTAAGGGCAGTGTCAGCTATAATTGTGTTTTATGAGTTATATAGTTAAATATTGTGCTACAGATTTTTAAGTAGTCTCATTTAATGCATATTGTCCTAACGAAGAGGATGTTATACAAATGTATATAACGTGATCATGTAACTCAGAAATAAGTGTTTATACTTTAAGCAAAGTGGACTGAAAGGAATGAACGTCCATATATGGACATAAAGAGCTGAGCAGCTGCCAGTAAGCCATTTCTGCACTGCACATCATATCAGACAAAGGAAATAAAAGGTATCCCTCTTAATGGATAAGAAAGGCGATAAAGGATTTCTCTTCACCCTT
>NC_079322.1:2369039-2371539 GCF_029931775.1 Euleptes europaea
CCTGACCCTGACCATGACCCTAACACTAACCCTACCCCTACCCTAACCCAAACACTTACCCTAACCGTAACCCTAACCCTAACCCTAACCCCAACCCTAACCCTAACCCTGTCATGGTCTCTGACATAACTATGGTATTCTGTGAACAACCGTGACAACCCTGCCCCTTCCCCTGCCCCTGCCCCTAACCATAACCATAACCCTAACCCTTACACAACCCTAACCCTAACCCTAACCCTAACCCTCACCCTAACCCTAACTCTAACCCTAACCCTAACCCTAACCCTAACCCTAACCCTAACCCTAACCCTAACAGTAACCCTAAAAAACCCTAACCCTAACCCTACGCTAACCCAAACACTTACCCTAACAGTAACCTTAACCCTAACCCTAACCCTAACCCTTACACAACCCTAACCCTAACCCTAACCGTAACCCTAACCTTGTCATGGTCTCTGACATAACCATGATATTATATGAAAAACCGTGACAACCCTGCCCCTGCCCCTGACCATGACACTGCCCCTGCCCCTAACCCTACCACCAAATCCTAACCCTAACCCTTACCCCAACCCTAACCCCAAAAAAAACCCTAACCCTACCCTAACTCTAACCCTAACCCTAACCCTAACCCTAACCCTAACGCTAACCTTAACCCTAACCCCTAACCCAAACCCTGTCAAGGTCTCTGACATAACTATGGTATTCTGTGAACATGTGGATTAATTCCATATAGAGCTAGTACACATCATGCAAACTGGGCCACTGCAGAGGTTTCTGTAATGTATAATGAAAGTCTGAGTAATCCTGAAAGGCTGAAGGAATACTCTCAAGGTCAGCTCTATCAAGAGATACCTAATAACGTTGCTCTAGTCCTTGTCCTTGAAGGGGCAAAGCAGAGCACCTTATCTATCAAGAAGATGTGACCAAAATCACCTTTCTGACTCAGCTGCCAGATGTTAGAATCACAAAAGCAGGACACTTTTGTCCTTGTCAAGGTCTTAAGATATCACTATGTATTAAGAGTACATTAATAGCCGAAACTGTACTTAATATAGCTTAAAGGCATTAAAGTACTCTCAAAGATATGAGTAATATGGTTTCTTCCTCTTCTGTAATCTCGCTAAACGCCATGCTACTGACTACTGTAAACAGACATTTTCTAAGGGCAGTGTCAGCTATAATTGTGTTTTATGAGTTATATAGTTAAATATTGTGCTACAGATCTTTAAGTAGTCTCATTTAATGCATATTGTCCTAACGAAGAGGATGGTATACAAATGTATATAACGTGATCATGTAACTCAGAAATAAGTGTTTATACTTTAAGCAAAGTGGACTGAAAGGAATGGACGTCCATATATGGACATAAAGAGCTGAGCAGCTGCCAGTAAGCCATTTCTGCACTGCACATCATATCAGACAAAGGAAATAAAAGGTATCCCTCTTAATGGATAAGAAAGGCGATAAAGGATTTCTCTTCACCCTTAATGAGTCTAGAAACAGTATAAATACAGTCACAGTACAGCCAGCCCTTCAGATTGTTATTGCTAGCAGGCTGAAGCTGTCTGAAGTAACATTTCTCCAGTTCAGAGGCCTGAGATGTAAAACATTGAGACTCTGATCCTTGCGTGGACAGCAATTCTCTGAGGTATCTTGAACTCTCAAGATCTGGATATTTCAACATATCTTACTTACAGTCTTCTTCTGACACTGCTCTATTCCTAGAAGAGGATAGAGGCCCTTAGAATTCCTATTCTTTGAATGGGAACCTAAGTGCAGTGATCTTTCCATATACTGGAACACTGACAGTCCATTAGATTTATGGATTCTTACAAACTAAACTTATTTGGCTTGCCAATGCTAAAGAGCATCCTGAACACAGGGCTAATACCTAGACCTCTGAGATAGTGTCAGAAAGTCCTCTACTTAAACGAGGGACTTCTGAACCTCCTCAGAGCAAGAGACCAGAGATGTTCCTGAAGGAAAAGGAGACTCTGTGAGATCTGCACAATGCTGATTCATTGTACAGCGCATACACAGATTGGCACAGCCAAAGAGACTTTAAACAGCTTTAAGCTAACACATAGTGTTTATATATTCAGCATTGCTGTCTAAAACTAGAAAGCATATGCACAGCATGTACATAGACAATGCCTGATCTTAATGATGATCAGTTAAGAATATTAAAGGATTCAAGACTTAGAAAATACAGATACTCTGGGATAACCATATGTTCTCATAGAGCTTAGATTCTTAGAGGACTACAGATGACACAGCAAGGTATAGTGTGTCTTCTGTACTGAAATATTATGATGATTTAAGTTAGGATGCTTCTAACCAAATCTTTCTCCAAAGAATTAACCATATTTTCACAGGATTTCTGTAACCTTATATTCTGAATGAAAGTGCATTGCACTAAGGATACTTTATGAGTATATTCTGACTAAGATGGAGGCATAGTGTGTGTGAATGATTACCTGCTATATAAACATGTTTA
>NC_079322.1:2376539-2424039 GCF_029931775.1 Euleptes europaea
CTCTGACATAACTATAGTATTCTGTGAAAAACCATGACAACCCTGACCCTGACCATGACCCTAACCCTCACCCTAACCCTACCCCTACCCTAACCCAAACACTTACCCCAACAATAACCCTAACCCTAACCCTAACCCTAACACCAAACCCTAACCCTCACCCTACCCTAACCCAAACACTTACCCTAACCGTAACCCTAACCCTAACCCTAACAGTAACCCTAACACAACCCTAAACATAACCCTACGCTAACCCAAACACTTACCCTAACAGTAACCCTAACCCTAACCCTAACCCTAACCCTTACACAACCCTAACCCTAACCCTAACCCTAACCCTTACACAACCCTAACCCTAACCGTAACCCTAAACTTGTCATGGTCTCTGACATAACCATGATATTATGTGAAAAACCGTGACAACCCTGCCCCTGCCCCTTACCATGACACTGCCCCTGCCCCTAACCCTGCCACCAAACCCTAACCCTAACCTAACCCTAACCCTAACCCTAAAAAAACCCTGACCCTAACCCTAACCCTAACTCTAACCCTAACACTAACCCTAACCCTAACCCTAACCCTAACCCTAACCCTAACCCTAACCCTAACCTTAACCCTAACCCCTAGCCCTAACCCTGTCAAGGTCTCTGACATAACTATAGTATTCTGTGAACATGTGGATTAATTCCATATAGAGCTAGTACACATCATGCAAACTGGGCCACTGCAGAGGTTTCTGTAATGTATAATGAAAGTCTGAGTAATGCTGAAAGGCTGAAGGAATACTCTCAAGGTCAGCTCTATCAAGAGCTACCTAATAACGTTGCTCTAGTCCTTGTCCTTGAAGGGGCAAAGCAGAGCACCTTATCTATCAATAAGATGTGACCAAAATCACCTTTCTGACTCAGCTGCCAGAATCACGAAAGCAGGACACTTTTGTCCAGGTCTTCAGATATCATTATGTATTAAGAGTACATTAATAGCCGAAACTGTACTTAATATAGCTTAAAGGCATTAAAGTACTCTCAAAGATATGAGTAATATGGTTTCTTCCTCTTCTGTAATCTCGCTAAACGCCATGCTACTGACTACTGTAAACAGACGTTTTCTAAGGGCAGTGTCAGCTATAATTGTGTTTTATGAGTTATATAGTTAAATGTTGTGCTACAGATCTTTAAGTAGTCTCATTTAATGCGTATTGTCCTAACGAAGAGGATGGTATACGAATGTATATAACGTAATCATGTAACTCAGAAATAAGTGTTTATTCTTTAAGCAAAGTGGACTGAAAGGAAAGGACGTCCATATATGGACATAAAGAGCTGAGCAGCTGCCAGTAAGCCATTTCTGCACTGCACATCATATCAGACAAAGGAAATAAAAGGTATCCCTCTTAATGGATAAGAAAGGCGATAAAGGATTTCTCTTCACCCTTAATGAGTCTAGAAACAGTATAAATACAGCCACAATACAGCCAGCCCTTCAGATTGTTATTGCTGGCAGGCTGAAGCTGTCTGAAGTAACATTTCTCCAGTTCAGAGGCCTGAGATGTAAAACATTGAGACTCTGATCCTTGTGTGGACAGCAATTTTCTGAGGTATCTTGAACTATCAAGATCTGGATATTTCAACATATCTTACTTACAGTCTTCTTGTGACACGGCTCTATTCCTAGAAGATGATAGAGGCCCTTAGAATTCCTATTCTTTGAATGGGAACCTAAGTGCAGTGATCTTTCCATATACTGGAACACTGACAGTCCATTAGATTTATGGATTCTTACAAACTAAACTTATTTGGCTTGCCAATGCTAAAGAGCATCCTGAACACAGGGCTAATACCTAGACCTCTGAGATAGTGTCAGAAAGTCCTCTACTTAAACGAGGGACTTCTGAACCTCCTCAGAGCAAGAGACCAGAGATGTTCCTGAAGGAAAAGGAGACTCTGTGAGATCTGCACAATGCTGATTCATTGTACAGCGCATACACAGATTGGCACAGCCAAAGAGACTTTAAACAGCTTTAAGCTAACACATAGTGTTGATATATTCAGCATGGCTGTCTAAAACTAGAAAGAATATGCACAGCATGTACATAGACAATGCCTGATCTTAATGATGATCAGTTAAGAATATTACATTCAAGACTTAGAAAATACAGATACTCTGGGATATCTTCATATGTTCTCATAGAGCTTAGATTCTTAGAGGACTACAGATGACACAGCAAGGTATAGTGTGTCTTCTGTACTGAAATATTATGATGATTTAAGTTAGGATGCTTCTAACCAAATCTTTCTCCAAAGAATTAACCATATTTTGACAGGATTTCTGTAACCTTATATTCTGAATGAAAGTGCATTGCACTAAGGATACTTTATGAGTATATTCTGACTAAGATGGAGGCATAGTGTGTGTGAATGATTACCTGCTATATAAACATGTTTGATTAATGATGTCTAGCCTGTTATGATATTTTAAGGCTTTGCAACCAAAAAGCATATATTATATAATGTAAATAAATGTGTTGTTTATACTTCTACTCTTGACCATTATTATAAATTTATTGGCGTGTTCAAGAGATTTTCTAGGAATCAAAACAAGTTTCTAGGAACCGTCTAGTGGTGTCTCGCTGAATAAGATAACATATCCCTTCTCAGGAAGGGATCCTTTCTAAGAGTGTAGGCACTTAACGGCCCGAAACGCGACAACCCTGACCCCGACCCTGACCCTAACCCTAACCCTGACCCTAACACTGACCCTAAACCTGAACCTGAACCTGAACCTAACCCTTACCCTAACCCTAACCCTAACGTTGTCATGGTCTCTGACATAACTATGGTATTCTGTGATCAACCGCGAGAACCCTGACCCTGACCCTACACCTAACCTTACCAAACCCTAACCCTAACCCTAACGAAAACCTTAACCCAAACACAACCCTAACCCTAACCCTAACCCTAACCCCTGACCCTGACCCTTACCCTGACCCTAAGGTCTTAAGATATCATTATGTATTAAGAGTACATTAATAGCCGAAACTGTACTTAATATAGCTTAAAGGCATTAAAGTTCTCTCAAAGTATGAGTAATATGGTTTCTTCCTTCTGTAATCTCGCTAAACGCCATGCTACTGACTACTGTAAACAGACATTTTCCAAGTGCAATGTAAGCTATAATTGTGTTTTATGAGTTATATAGTTAAATGTTGTGCTACAGATCTTTAATTAATCTCATTTAATGCGTATTGTCCTAACGAAGAGGATGGTATATAAATTATGTATATAACGTGATTATTTAACTCAGAAATAAGTGTTTATACTTTAAGCAAAGTGGACTGAAAGAATGGACTCCCATATATGGACATAAAGAGCTGAGCAGCTGCCAGTAAGCCATTTCTGCACTGCACAGACAAAGGGAATAAAAGGTGACATAATGGATAAGAAAGGGAATAAAAGGTGACATAATGGATAAGAAAGGGAATAAAAGGAGACATAATGGATCCATTAACTCTTAATGGATAAGAAAGAGGAAAAGTATTTCTCTTCACCCTGAATGAGTAGAAACAGTATAAATACAGCCACCGTACAGCCAGCCCTTCAGATTGTTATTGCTGGCAGACTGCAGCTGTCTGAAGTAACATTTCTCCAGCTCAGAGGCCTGAGTTGTAAAACATTGAGACTCTGACCCTTGCGTGGACAGCAGTTCTCTGAGGTATCTTGAAGTATCAAGATCTGGATAATTCAACATATCTTACTTACAGTCTTCTTCTGACACTGCTGTATTCCTAGAAGAGGATAGAGACCCTTAGAATTCCTATTCTTTGAATGGGAAACTAAGTGCAGTGATCTTTCCATATACAGGAACACTGACAGTCCATTGGATTTATGGATTCTTACAAACTAAACCTATTTGGCTTACCAATGCTAAAGAGAATCCTGAACACAGGGCTAATAGCTAGACCTCTGAGATAGTGTCAGAAGGTCCTCTACTTAACAGAGGGACCTGAACCTCCTCAGAGCAAGAGACCAGAGATGTTCCTGAAGGGAAAGGAGACTCTCTGTGAGATATGCACGATGCTGATTCATTGTACAGCGCATACACAGATTGGCACAGCCAAAGAGGCTTTAAACAGCTTTAAGCTAACACATATATTCAGCATTGCTGTCTAAAACTAGAAAGAATATGCATAGCATGTACATAGACAATGCCTGATCTTAATGATGATCAGTTAAGAATATTAAAGGATTCAAGACTTAGAAAATACAGATACTCTGGGATAACCATATGTTCTCATAGAGCTTAGATTCTTAGAGGACTACAGATGACACAGCAAGGTATAGTGTGTCTTCTGTACTGAAATATTATGATGATTTAAGTTAGGGTGCTTCTAACCAAATCTTTCTCCAAAGAATTAACCATATTTTGACAGGATTTCTGTAACCTTATATTCTGAATGAAAGTGCATTGCACTAAGGATACTTTATGAGTATATGCTGACTAAGATGGAGGCATAGTGTGTGAATGATTACCTGCTATATAAACATGTTTAATGATGTCTAGCCTTTTATGATATTTTAAGGCTTTGCAACCAAAAAGCATATATTATATAATGTAAATAAATGTGTTGTTTATACTTCTACTCTTGTCCAGAATTATAAATTTATTGGCGTGTTCAAGAGATTTTCTAGGAACCATAACAAGTTTCTAGGAACCGTCTAGTGGTGTCTAGCTGAATAAGATAACATATCCCTTCTCAGGAAGGGATCATTTCTAAGAGTGTAGGTACGTAACGGCCCGAACCGTGACAACCCTGACTCTGACCCTGACCGTAACCCTGATCCTAACGCTAACCCTAACCCTAACCCTAACCCAACCCAACTCTAACCCTAACCCTAACCCTAACCCTAACCCTAACCCTAACCTTGTCAGGGTCTCTGACATAACTATTGAATTCTGTGAAAAACCACGACAACCCTGCCCCTGACCATGACCCTGACCCTTCCCCTTCCCCTAACCCTAACCCTAACCCTAACCCTACCCTAACCCTAACTCTAAAACTAAACCTAACCGTAACCCTCTCTAACCCTAACCCTAACCCTAAACTACCCTAACCATAACCCTAACCTTAACCTCTAACCCTAACCCTAACCCTGTCAAGGTCTCTGACATAACTATGGTATTCTGTGAATATGAGGAGGATTAATTTCATATAGAGCTAGTACACATCATGTAAACTGGGCCACTGCTGAGGTTTGTGTACTGTATAATGAAAGTGAGTAATGCTGACAGGCTGAAGGAATACTCTCAAGGTCAGCTCTATCAAGAGCTACCTAATAACGTTGCTCTAGTCCCTGTCCTTGAAGGGGCAAAGCAGAGCACCTTTCCTTATCTATCAATAAGATGTGCCCAAAATCACCTTTCTGACTCAGCTGCCAGTTCAGAATCACAAAAGCAGGACACTTTTGTCCTTCTCAAGGTCTTAAGATATCATTATGTACTAAGAGTACATTAATAGCCTAAACTGTAATTATAGCTTAAAGGTGTTAAAGTTCTCTCAAAGATATGAGTAATATGCTTTCTTGCTCTTCTGTAATCTCGCTAAAGGCTATACTACTGACTACTGTAAACAGACATTTTCCGTGCAATGTGCTATAATTGTGTTTTTTGAGTTATATAGTTAAATGTTGTGCTACAGATCTTTAAGTAGTATTATTTAATGCGTATTGTCCTAACGAAGAGGATGGTATACAAATTATGTATATAACGTGATCATGTAACTCAGAAATAAGTGTTTATACTTTAAGCAAATATGGACATAAAGTGCTGGGCAGCTGCCAGTAAGCCATTTCTACACTGCACATCATATCAGAAAATGGGAACAAAAGGTATCCCTCTTAATGGATAAGAAAGAGGCTATAAAGGATTTCTCTTCGCTCTTAATGAGTCTAGAAACAGTATAAATACCGCCACAGTACAGAAACAGTATAAGTACCGCCACAATAATCCTTCAGATTATTATTGCTGGCAGACTGCAGGTGTCTGAGGTAACATATCTCCCGCTCAGAGGCCTGAGATGTAAAACATACTCTGATCCTTGCCTGGACAGCAGTTCTCTGAGGTATCTTGAAGTATCAAGATCTGGATATTCCAACATATCTAACTTACAGTTTTCTTGTGACACTGCTCTATTCCTAGAAGAGGATAGAGACCCTTAGAATTCCTACTCTTTGAATGCGAACCTAAAGGAGTCTGTGAGATATGCACAATGCTGATTCATTGTACAGCGCATACACAGATTGGCACAGCCAAAGAGACTTTAAACATCTTTAAGGTATAGTTAAATGTTGTGCTACAGATCTTTAAGTAGTACTATTTAATGCGTATTGTCCTAACGAAGCGGATGGTATACAAATTTTGTATATAACGTGACCATGTAACTCAGAAATAAGTCTTTATACTTTAAGCAAATATGGACATAAAGTGCTGAGCAGCCAAAGAGACTTTAAAAAGCTTTAAGCTAATATTTAAGAATATTAAAGGGTTCAAGACTTAGAAAATACAGATACTCTGGGATAACCATATGTTTTCATAGAGCTGACTAAGATGGGCATAGAGTGTGAGAATGATTACCTGCTATATAAACATATTTAAGAATAATGATGTCTACCCTTTTATGATATTTTAAGGCTTTGCAACCAAAAAGCAAATATTATATAATGTAAATAAATGTGTTCTTTATACTTCTACTCTTGTCCAGTATTTTAAATTCATTAGCGTGTCAAGAGATTTTCTAGGAACCATAACAAGTTTCTAGGAACCGTCTAGTGGTGTTCCACTGAATCAGATCATATCCCTTCTCAGGAAGGGATCCTGTCTAAGAGTGTACGCACAACGGCCTGAACCACGATAACCCGGACCCGGACCCTAACCCGGACCCTAACCCTAACACCAAACCCTAACCCTAACCCTACCCTAACCCAAACCCTTACCATAACCCAAAATCTAACCCTAACCCTAACCCTAACCCTAAAACAATCCTAACCCTAACCCTATCCCTAACCCTAACCGTATCTCCTGCCACTGACAATGACCCTGCCCCTGCCCCTAACCCTAACCCTAACAACAAACCCTAACCCTACCCTAACCCAAACACCCTAATTCTAAACCAAACACAACCCTAACCCTAACCCTACCCATACACCTACCCTACCCCTAACCCTAACCTTGTCATGGTCTCTGACATAACTATGGTATTCTGTGCACAACCGTGACAACCCTGACCCTAACCCTAACCCTAACCCTAACCCTAACCCTAACCCTAACCCTAACCCTAACCCTAACCCTACACCCTAACCCTGACCTTGTCATGGTTAGTGACATATGGTGTTTTGTGAAAAACCACGTCAATCCTGACCCTGACCATGACACTGCCCCTGTCCCTAACCCTAACACCAAACCCTAACCCTAACCCTACCCTAACCCAAACACTTACCCTAACCCTAACCCTAACCCTAAGACAACCCTAACACTAACCCTTGACCCTGACCCTAACCATAACACCAAATCCTAACCCTAACCTTACCCTAACCCTAACCCTAACCCTAACCCTAACCCTAACCCTAACCCTAACCCTAAACTTGTCATGGTCTCTGACATATGGTATTTTGTGAAAAACCACAACAACCCTGACCCTGACCATGATCCTGCCCCTGCCCCTGCCCCTAACACCAAACCCTAACCCCAACCCTAACCCTAACACAACCCTAAACCTAAACATAACCCTAACACTAATCCTTGACCCTGGACCCTGCCCTGACCCTAACCCTAACCCTAACCCTAACCCTAACTTTAACCCCTTACCCTAACCCCTAACCCTAACCCTGTCAAGGTCTCTGACATTATGGTATTCTGTGAACATGTGGAGGATTAATTCCATATAGAGCTAGTACACATTATGCAAACTGGGCCACTGCAGAGGTTTGTGTAATGTATAATGAAAGTCTGAGTAATGCTGACAGGCTGAAAGAATACTCTCAAGGTAAGCTCTATCAAGAGCTACCTAATAACGTTGCTCTAGTCCTAGTCCAGCTAAGAGGCCTGAGATGTAAAAAATTGAGACTCTGATCCTTGCGTGGACAGGAATTCTCTGAGATATCTTGAAGTATCAAGATCTGGATATTTCAACATATCTTACTTACAGTCTTCTTCTGACACTGCTCTATTCCTAGAAGAGGATAGAGACCCTTAGAATTCCTATTCTTTGAATGGGAACCTCAATGCTGTGATCTTTCCATGCTGTGACCAGAGATGGTCCTGAAGGGAAAGGAGACTCTCTGTGAGATATGCACAATGCTGATTCATTGTACATCGCATAAACAGATTGGCACAGCCAAAAAGACAACAGCTTTAAGCTAACACATATATTCAGCATTGCTGTCTAAAACTAGAAAGAATATGCATAGCATGTACATAGACAATGACTGATCTTAATGATGATCAGTTAAGAATATTAAAGGATTCAAGAGAAAATACAGATACTCTGGGATAACTTCATATATTCTCATAAGCTTAGATTCACAGAGGACTACAGATGACACAGCAAGGTATAGTGCACATCATAGCAGACAAAGGGAATAAAAGGTATCCCTCTTAATGGATAAGAAAGAGGCGATAAAGGATTTCTCTTCACCCTTAATGAGTAGAAACAGCATAAATACAGCCACAGTACAGCCAGCCCTTCAGATTGTTATTGCTGGCAGACTTCAGCTTTCTGAAGTAACATTTCTCCAGCTCAGAGGCCTGAGATGTAAAACATTGAGACTCTGATCCTTGCGTGGACAGCAGTTCTCTGAGGTATCTTGAACTATCAAGATCTGGATATTTCAACGTATCTTACTTACAGTCTTCTTGTGACACTGCTCTATTCCTAGAAGAGGATAGAGACCCTTAGAATTCCTATTCTTTGAATGGGAACCTAAGTGCAGTGATCTTTCCATATATTGGAACACTGAGAGTCCATTGGATTTATGGATTCTTACAAACTAAACCTATTTGGCTTACCAATGTTAAGAGCATCCTGAACACAGGGCTAATAGCTAGACCACTGAGACAGTGTCAGAAGGTCCTCTACTTAACAGAGGGACTTCTGAACCTCCTCAGAGCAAGAGACCAGAGATGTTCCTGAAGGGAAAGGAGTCTGTGAGATATGCACAATGCTGATTCATTGTACAGCGCATACACAGATTGGCTCAGCCTGGGAGGCTTTAGCTTTAAGCTAACACATATATTCAGCATTGCTGTCTAAAACTAGAAAGAATATGCATAGCATGTACATAGACAATGCCTGATCTTAATGATGATCAGTTAAGAATATTACATTCAAGACAGAAAATACAGATACTCTGGGATAACTTCATATGTTCTCATAGAGCTTAGATTCTTAGAGGACTATAAACACAGCAAGGTATAGTGTGTCTTCTGTACTGTAATATTATGGTGATTTAAGTTAGGATGCTTCTAACCAAATCTTTCTCCAAAGAATTAACCATATTTTGACAGGATTTCTGTAACCTTTTATTCTGAATGAAAGTGCATTGCACTAAGGATACTTTATGAGTATATTCTAAGATGGGGGCACAGTGTGTGTGAATGATTACCTGCTGTATAAACATACTTAAGACTAATGATGTCTAGCCTTTTATGATATTTTAAGGCTTTGCAACCAAAAAGCAAATATTATATAATGTAAATAAATGTGTTGTTTACACTTCTACTCTTGTCCAGAATTATCAATTTATTGGCGTGTTCAAGAGATTTTCTATGAACCATAACAAGTTTCTAGGAACCGTCTAGTGGTGTCTCGCTGAATAAGATAACTTAGCCTGAACAGTGACAACCCTGACTCTGCCCCTGCCCCTAACCCTGACCCTAACCCTTACCCTGATCCTAACGCTAACCATAACCCTAACCCTAACCCTAACCTTGTCAGGGTCTCTGACATAACTATGGTATTCTGTGAAAAACCACGACAACCCTGCCCCTGCCCCTGACCATGACCTTGCCCCTTCCCCTAACCCTAACACAAACCCTAACCCTAACCCAAACACTTACCCTAACCCTAACCCTAACAAAACCCTAACCCTAACCCTAACCCTACCCTAACCCTAACCTTAAAACTAACCCTAACCCTCTCTAACCCTAACCCTAACCCTAACCCTAACCCTAACCCAAACCCTAACCCTAACCCTAACCCTAACCCTAACCCTAACCCTACCCTAACCCTAACCCTAACCCTAAAACTAACCATAACCCTAAAATTAACCCCTAACGCTAACCCTAACCGTAACCCTAACCCTAACCTTAACCCCTAACCCTAACCCTGTCAAGGTCTCTGAAATAACTAGGGTATTCTGTGAACATGTGGAGGAATTATTCCATATACAGCTAGAACACATCATGCAAACTGGGCCACTGCAGAGGTTTGTGTAATGAACAATGAAAGTCTGAGTAAATGCTGACAGGCTGATGGAATACTCTCAAGGTCAACTCTATCAACAGCTACCTAATAACGTTGCTCTAGTCCCTGTCCTTGAAGGGGCAAAGCAGAGCACCTTTCCTTATCTATCAATAAGATGTGACCAAAATCACCTTTCTGACTCAGCAGCCAGATGTCAGAATCACAAAAGCAGGACACTTTTGTCCTTCTCAAGGTTTTAAGATATCATTATGTACTAAGAGTACATTAATAGCCGAAACTGTACTTAATATAGCTTAATATATGTACACAGCATGTACATAGACAATGCCTGATCTTAATGATGATCAGTTAAGAATATTACATTCAAGACTTAGAAAATACAGATACTCTGGGATAACCATATTTTCTCATAGAGCTTAGATTCTTAGAGGACTAAAGACACAGCAAGGTATAGTGTGTCTTCTGTACTGAAATATTATGATGATTTGAGTTAGGATGCTTCTAACCAAATCTTTCTCCAAAGAATTAACCATATTTTGACAGGATTTCTGTAACCTTTTATTCTGAATTAAAGTGCATTGCACTAAGGATACTTTATGAGTATATTCTGACTAAGATGGGGGCATAGAGTGTGTGAATGATTACCTGCTATATAAACACGTTTAAAACTAATGATATCTAGCCTTTTATGATATTTTAAGGCTTTGCAACCAAAAAGCATATATTATGTAATGTAAATAAATGTGTTGTTTATACTTCTACTCTTGTCCAGTATTATAAATTTATTGGCGTGTTCAAGAGATTTTCTATGAACCATAACAAGTTTCTAGGAACCGTCTAGTGGTGTCTCGCTGAATAAGATAACTTAGCCTGAACAGTGACAACCCTGACTCTGCCCCTGACCCTAACCCTGACCCTAACCCTTACCCTGATCCTAACGCTAACCCTAACGCTAACCCTAACCCTAACCCTAACCCTAACCCTAACCCTAACCCTAACCCTAACCCTAACCTTGTCAGGGTCTCTGACATAACTATGGTATTCTGTGAAAAACCACGACAACCCTGCCCCTGCCCCTGACCATGACCCTGCCCCTTCCCCTAACCCTAACACAAACCCTAACCCTAACCCTAACCCTAACCCTAACCCTAACCCTACCCTTAACCCAAAAATTAACCCTAACCCTCTCTAACCCTAACCCTAACACTACCCTAACCATAACTGTAACCTTAACCCCTAACCCTAACCCTAACCCTAACCCTAACCTTAACCCCTAACCCTAACCCTAACCCCTAACCCTAACCCTGTCAAGGTCTCTGAAATAGCTAGGGTATTCTGTGAACATGTAGAGGATTAATTCCATATACAGCTAGAACACATCATGCAAACTGGGCCACTGCAGAGGTTTCTGTAACGTATAATGAAAGTCTGAGTAATGCTGACAGGCTGAAGGAATACTCTCAAGGTCAACTCTATCAAGAGCTACCTAATAACGTTGCTCTAGTCCCTGTCCTTGAAGGGGAAAAGCAGAGCACCTTTCCTTATCTATCAATAAGATGTGACCAAAATCACCTTTCTGACTCAGCTGCCAAAAAAGCAGGACACTTTTGTCCTTCTCAAGGTCTTAAGATATCATTATGTACTAAGAGTACATTAATCGCCGAAACTGTACTTAATATAGCACAAAGGTGTTAAAGTTCTCTCAAAGATATGAGTAATATGCTTTCTTGCTCTTCTGTAATCTCGCTAAAGGCTATGCTGCTGACTACTGTAAACAGACATTTTCCAAGTGCAATGTAAGCTATAATCGTGTTTTATGAGTTATATAGTTAAATGTGCTACAGATCTTTAAGTAGTCTTATTTAATGCGTATTGTCCTAACGAAGAGGATGGTATACAAATTATGTATATAACGTGATCAGGTAACTCAGAAATAAGTGTTTATACTTTAAGCAAAGTGGACTGAAAGGGAAAGACGCCCATATATGGACATAAAGTGTTGAGCAGCTGCCAGTAAGCCATTTCTGCACTGCACATCATATCAGACAAAGGGAATAAATGGTATCCCTCTTAATGGATAAGAAAGAGGTGATAAAGGATTTCTCTTCGCTCTTAATGAGTCTAGAAACAGTATAAATACCGCCACAATACAGCCAGCCCTTCAGATTGTTATTGCTGGCAGACTGCAGCTGTCTGAGGTAACATTTCTCCAGCTCAGAGGCCTGAGATGTAAAACATAGAGACTCTGATCCTTGCGTGGACAGCAGTTCTCTGAGGTATCTTGAACTATCAAGATCTGGATATTCCAACATATCTTACTTACAGTCTTCTTGTGACACTGCTCTATTCCTAGAAGAGGATAGAGACCCTTAGAATTCCTATTCTTTGAATGGGAACCTAAAGGAGTCTGTGAGATATGCACAATGCTGATTCATTGTACAGCGCATACACAGATTGGCACAGCCAAAGAGACTTTAAACATCTTTAAGGTAACACATAGTGTTTATATATTCAGCATTGCTGTCTAAAACTAGAAAGAATATGCATAGCATGTACTTAGACAATGCCTGATCTTAGTGATGATCACAAGAATATTAAAGGATTCAAGACAGAAAACAGATACTCTGGGATAACTTCATATGTTCTCATAGACCTTAGATTCTTAGAGGACTACAGATGACACAGCAAGGTATAGTGTGTCTTCTGTACTGAAATATTATGATGATTTAAGTTAGGATGCTTCTAACCAAATCTTTCTCCAAAGAATTAACCATATTTTGACAGGATTTCTGTAACATATTCTGAATGAAAGTGCATTGCACTAACGATACTTTATGAGTATGTTCTGACTAAGACGGAGGCAAAGAGTGTGTGAATGATTACCTGCTATATAAACATATTTAAGACTAATGATGACTAGCCTTTTATGATATTTTTAGGCTTTGCAACCAAAAAGCATATATTATATAATGTAAATAAATGTGTTGTTTATACTTCTATTGTCCAGTATTATAAATTTATTAGCTTGTCAAGAGATTTTCTAGGAACCATAACAAGTTTATAGGAACCGTCTAGTGGTGTCTCGCTGAATAAGATAACATATCCCTTCTCAGGAAGGGATCCTTTCTAAGAGTGTAGGCACTTAACGGCCCGAACCGCGACAACCCTGACCCTGACCCTAAACCTGACCCTAACCCTAACCCTGACCCTAACCCTAACCCTAACCCTAACCCTAACCCTAACCCTAACCCTTTGTCAGGCTCTCTGACATAACTATAGTATTCTGTGAAAAACCACGACAACCCTGACCATGACCCTGCCCCTCACCCTAACACCAAATCCTAACCCTAACCCTAACCCTAACCCTAACCCTAACCCTAACCCTAACCCTAACCTTGTCATGATCTCTGACATAACTATGATATTCTGTGAAAAACCTCGACAACCCTGACCCTGCCATGACCCTGCCCCTGCTCCTAACCCTAACACCAAACCCTAACCCTACCCTAACCCAAACACTTACCCTAACCCTAATCCTAACACTAACTTTAACCCTAACCCTAACCCTACCCTAACCCTAACCTTAACCCTAACCCTAACAATAATCCTAATCCCTGACCCTGACCCTAACCCTAACCCTAACCCTAACCCTAATCCTAACCCTATCCTTAATCCCTAACCCTAACCCCTAACCCTAACCCTGTCAAGGTCTCTGAAATAACTAGGGTATTCTGTGAACATGTAGAGGATTAATTCCATATACAGCTAGTACATATCATGCAAACTGGGCCACTGCAGAGGTTTGTGTAATGTATAATGAAAGTCTGAGTAATGCTGACAGGCTGAAGGAATACTCTCAAGGTCAACTCTATCAAGAGCTACCTAATAACGTTGCTCTAGTCCTTGTCCTTGAAGGGGCAAAGTAGAGCCCCTTATCTATCAATAAGATGTGACCAAAATCACCTTTCTGACTCAGCAGCCAGATGTCAGAATCACAAAAGCAGGACACTTTTGTCCTTCTCAAGGTCTTAAGATATCATTATGTACTAAGAGTACATTAATAGCCGAAACTGTACTTAATATAGCACAAAGGTGTTAAAGTTCTCTCAAAGTATGAGTAATATGCTTTCTTGCTCTTCTGTAATCTCGCTAAACGCCATGCTACTGACTACTGTAAACAGACATTTTTCAAGTGCAATGTAAGCTATAATTGTGTTTTATAGTTAAATGTTGTGCTACAGATCTTTAAGTAGTCTCATTTAATGCGTATTGTCCTAACGAAGAGGATGGTATACAAATTATGTATATAACGTGATCATGTAACTCAGAAATAAGTGTTTATCCTTTAAGCAAAGTGGAATGAGAGGAATGGAGGCCCATATATGGACAAAGAGCTGAGCAGCTGCCCGTAAGCCATTTCTGCACTGCACATCATAGCAGACAAAGGGAATAAAAGGTTTCCCTCTTAATGGATAAGAAAGAGGTGATAAAGGATTTCTCTTCGCTCTTGATGAGTCTAGAAACAGTATAAATACAGCCACAGTACAGCCAGCCCTTCAGATTGTTATTGCTGGCAGACTGCAGCTGTCTGAGGTAACATTTCTCTAGCTCACAGGCCTGAGATGTAAAACATAGAGACTCTGATCCTTGCGTGGACAGCAGTTCTCTGAGGTATCTTGAACTATCAAGATCTGGATATTTCAACATATCTTACTTACAGTCTTCTTGTGACACTGCTCTATTCCTAGAAGAGGATAGAGACCCTTAGAATTCCTATTCTTTGAATGGGAACTTAAGTGCAGTGATCTTTCCATATATTGGAACAGTGAGAGTCCATTGGATTTATGGATTCTTACAAACTAAACCTATTTGGCTTACCAATGAAGAGCATCCTGAACACAGGGCTAATAGCTAGACGTCTGAGACAGTGTCAGAAGGTCCTCTACTTAACAGAGGGACTTCTGAACCTCCTCAGAGCAAGAGACCAGAGATGTTGCTGAAGGGAAAGGAGTCTGTGAGATATGCACAATGCTGATTCATTGTACAGCGCATACACAGATTGGCACAGCCAAAGAGGCTTTAAACAGCTTTAAGCTAACACAAATATTCAGCATTGCTGTCTAAAACTAGAAAGAATATGCATAGCAATGCCTGATCTTAATGATGATCAGTTAAGAATATTACATTCAAGACTTAGAAAATACAGCTACTCTGGGATAACTTCATATTTTCTCATAGAGCTTAGATTCTTAGAGGACTAAAGACACAGCAAGGTATAGTGTGTCTTCAGTACTGAAATATTATGATGATTTGAGTTAGGATGCTTCTAACCAAATCTTTCTCCAAAGAATTAACCATATTTTGACAGGATTTCTGTAACCTTTTATTCTGAATTAAAGTGCATTGCACTAAGGATACTTTATGAGTATATTCTGACTAAGATGGGGGCATAGAGTGTGTGAATGTTTACCTGCTATATAAACACGTTTAAAACTAATGATATCTAGCCTTTTATGATATTTTAAGGCTTTGCAACCAAAAAGCATATATTATGTAATGTAAATAAATGTGTTGTTTATACTTCTACTCTTGTCCAGTATTATAAATTTATTGGCGTGTTCAAGAGATTTTCTATGAACCATAACAAGTTTCTAGGAACCGTCTAGTGGTGTCTCGCTGAATAAGATAACTTAGCCTGAACAGTGACAACCCTGACTCTGCCCCTGACCCTAACCCTGACCCTAACCCTTACCCTGATCCTAACGCTAACCCTAACGCTAACCCTAACCCTAACCCTAACCCTAACCCTAACCCTAACCCTAACCCTAACCCTAACCTTGTCAGGGTCTCTGACATAACTATGGTATTCTGTGAAAAACCACGACAACCCTGCCCCTGCCCCTGACCATGACCCTGCCCCTTCCCCTAACCCTAACACAAACCCTAACCCTAACCCTAACCCTAACCCTAACCCTAACCCTACCCTTAACCCAAAAATTAACCCTAACCCTCTCTAACCCTAACCCTAACACTACCCTAACCATAACTGTAACCTTAACCCCTAACCCTAACCCTAACCCTAACCCTAACCTTAACCCCTAACCCTAACCCCTAACCCTAACCCTGTCAAGGTCTCTGAAATAGCTAGGGTATTCTGTGAACATGTAGAGGATTAATTCCATATACAGCTAGAACACATCATGCAAACTGGGCCACTGCAGAGGTTTCTGTAACGTATAATGAAAGTCTGAGTAATGCTGACAGGCTGAAGGAATACTCTCAAGGTCAACTCTATCAAGAGCTACCTAATAACGTTGCTCTAGTCCCTGTCCTTGAAGGGGAAAAGCAGAGCACCTTTCCTTATCTATCAATAAGATGTGACCAAAATCACCTTTCTGACTCAGCTGCCAAAAAAGCAGGACACTTTTGTCCTTCTCAAGGTCTTAAGATATCATTATGTACTAAGAGTACATTAATCGCCGAAACTGTACTTAATATAGCACAAAGGTGTTAAAGTTCTCTCAAAGATATGAGTAATATGCTTTCTTGCTCTTCTGTAATCTCGCTAAAGGCTATGCTGCTGACTACTGTAAACAGACATTTTCCAAGTGCAATGTAAGCTATAATCGTGTTTTATGAGTTATATAGTTAAATGTGCTACAGATCTTTAAGTAGTCTTATTTAATGCGTATTGTCCTAACGAAGAGGATGGTATACAAATTATGTATATAACGTGATCAGGTAACTCAGAAATAAGTGTTTATACTTTAAGCAAAGTGGACTGAAAGGAAAAGACGCCCATATATGGACATGAGCAGCTGCCAGTAAGCCATTTCTGCACTGCACATCATATCAGACAAAGGGAATAAATGGTATCCCTCTTAATGGATAAGAAAGAGGTGATAAAGGATTTCTCTTCGCTCTTAATGAGTCTAGAAACAGTATAAATACAGCCACAGTACAGCCAGCCCTTCAGATTGTTATTGCTGGCAGACTGCAGCTGTCTGAGGTAACATTTCTCCAGCTCAGAGGCCTGAGATGTAAAACATAGAGACTCTGATCCTTGCGTGGACAGCAGTTCTCTGAGGTATCTTGAACTATCAAGATCTGGATATTCCAACTTATCTTACTTACAGTCTTCTTGTGACACTGCTCTATTCCTAGAAGAGGATAGAGACCCTTAGAATTCCTATTCTTTGAATGGGAACCTAAAGGAGTCTGTGAGATATGCACAATGCTGATTCATTGTACAGCGCATACACAGATTGGCACAGCCAAAGAGACTTTAAACATCTTTAAGGTAACACATAGTGTTTATATATTCAGCATTGCTGTCTAAAACTAGAAAGAATATGCATAGCATGTACTTAGACAATGCCTGATCTTAGTGATGATCACAAGAATATTAAAGGATTCAAGACAGAAAACACAGATACTCTGGGATAACTTCATATGTTCTCATAGACCTTAGATTCTTAGAGGACTACAGATGACACGTGTCTTCTGTACTGAAATATTATGATGATTTAAGTTAGGATGCTTCTAACCAAATCTTTCTCCAAAGAATTAACCATATTTTGACAGGATTTCTGTAACATATTCTGAATGAAAGTGCATTGCACTAATGATACTTTATGAGTATGTTCTAAGATGGAGGCATAGTGTGTGAATGATTACCTGCTATATAAACATATTTAAGACTAATGATGTCTAGCCTTTTATGATATTTTTAGGCTTTGCAACCAAAAAGCATATATTATATAATGTAAATAAATGTGTTGTTTATACTTCTATTGTCAAGTATTATAAATTTATTAGCGTGTCAAGAGATTTTCTAGGAACCATAACAAGTTTATAGGAACCGTCTAGTGGTGTCTCGCTGAATAAGATAACATAGGAAGGGATCCTTTCTAAGAGTGTAGGCACTTAACGGCCCGAACCGCGACAACCCTGACCCTGACCCTAAACCTGACCCTAACCCTAACCCTGACCCTAACCCTAACCCTAACCCTAACCCTACCCCTAACCCTAACCCTAACCCAAACCCAAACCCAAACTCAAACCCTAACCCTAACCCTTTGTCAGTCTCTCTGACATAACTATGGTATTCTGTGAAAAACCACGACAACCCTGACCCTGACCATGACCCTGCCCCTCACCCTAACACCAAATCCTAACCCTAACCCTAACCCTAACCCTAACCCTAACCTTGTCATGATCTCTGACATAACTATGATATTCTGTGAAAAACTTCGACAACCCTGACCCTGCCATGACCCTGCCCCTGCTCCTAACCCTAACCTTAACCCTAACCCTAATAATCCTAATCCCTGACCCTGACCCTAACCCTAACCCTAACCCTAACCCTAACCCTAACCCTAACCCTAATCCTAATCCTAATCCTAACCCTATCCTTAATCCCTAACCCTAACCCCTAACCCTATCCCTGTCAAGGTCTCTGAAATAACTAGGGTATTCTGTGAACATGTAGAGAATTAATTCCATATACAGCTAGTACATATCATGCAAACTGGGCCACTGCAGAGGTTTGTGTAATGTATAATGAAAGTCTGAGTAATGCTGACAGGCTGAAGGAATACTCTCAAGGTCAACTCTATCAAGAGCTACCTAATAACGTTGCTCTAGTCCTTGTCCTTGAAGGGGCAAAGTAGAGCACCTTATCTATCAATAAGATGTGACCAAAATCACCTTTCTGACTCAGCAGCCAGATGTCAGAATCACAAAAGCAGGACACTTTTGTCCTTCTCAAGGTCTTAAGATATCATTATGTACTAAGAGTACATTAATAGCCGAAACTGTACTTAATATAGCACAAAGGTGTTAAAGTTCTCTCAGAGTATGAGTAATATGCTTTCTTGCTCTTCTGTAATCTCGCTAAACGCCATGCTACTGACTACTGTAAACAGACATTTTTCAAGTGCAATGTAAGCTATAATTGTGTTTTATGAGTTATATAGTTAAATGTTGTGCTACAGATCTTTAAGTAGTCTCATTTAATGCGTAGTCCTAACGAAGAGGATGGTATACAAATTATGTATATAACGTGATCAGGTAACTCAGAAATAAGTGTTTATCCTTTAAGCAAAGTGGAATGAAAGGAATGGACGCCCATATATGGACAAAGAGCTGAGCAGCTGCCCGTCAGCCATTTCTGCACTGCACATCATAGCAGACAAAGGGAATAAAAGGTATCCCTCTTAATGGATAAGAAAGAGGTGATAAAGGATTTCTCTTCGCTCTTGATGAGTCTAGAAACAGTATAAATACAGCCACAGTACAGCCAGCCCTTCAGATTGTTATTGCTGGCAGACTGCAGCTGTCTGAGGTAACATTTCTCTAGCTCAGAGGCCTGAGATGTAAAACATAGAGACTCTGATCCTTGCGTGGACAGCAGTTCTCTGAGGTATCTTGAACTATCAAGATCTGGATATTTCAACATATCTTACTTACAGTCTTCTTGTGACACTGCTCTATTCCTAGAAGAGGATAGAGACCCTTAGAATTCCTATTCTTTGAATGGGAACCTAAGTGCAGTGATCTTTCCATATATTGGAACAGTGAGAGTCCATTGGATTTATGGATTCTTACAAACTAAACCTATTTGGCTTACCAATGAAGAGCATCCTGAACACAGGGCTAATAGCTAGACGTCTGAGACAGTGTCAGAAGGTCCTCTACTTAACAGAGGGACTTCTGAACCTCCTCAGAGCAAGAGACCAGAGATGTTCCTGAAGGGAAAGGAGTATGCACAATGCTGATTCATTGTACAGCGCATACACAGATTGGCACAGCCAAAGAGGCTTTAAACAGCTTTAAGCTAACACATATATTCAGCATTGCTGTCTAAAACTAGAAAGAATATGCATAGCATGTACATAGACAATGCCTGATCTTAATGATGATCAGTTAAGAATATTACATTCAAGACTTAGAAAATACAGATACTCTGGGATAACCATATGTTCTCATAGAGCTTAGATTCTTAGAGGACTATAGACACAGCAAGGTATAGTGTGTCTTCTGTACTGAAATATTATGATGATTTGAGTTAGGATGCTTCTAACCAAATCTTTCTCCAAAGAATTAACCATATTTTGACAGGATTTCTGTAACCTTTTATTCTGAATTAAAGTGCATTGCACTAAGGATACTTTATGAGTATATTCTGACTAAGACGGGGGCATAGAGTGTGTGAATGATTACCTGCTATATAAACACGTTTAAGACTAATGATATCTAGCCTTTTATGATATTTTAAGGCTTTGCAACCAAAAAGCATATATTATGTAATGTAAATAAATGTGTTGTTTATACTTCTACTCTTGTCCAGTATTATAAATTTATTGGCGTGTTCAAGAGATTTTCTATGAACCATAACAAGTTTCTAGGAACCGTCTAGTGGTGTCTCACTGAATAAGATAAGTTATCCCTTCTGAGGAAGGGATCCTTTCTAAGAGTGTAGGCACTTAACGGCCTGAACAGTGACAACCCTGACTCTGCCCCTGACCCTAACCCTAACCCTAACCTTGTCAGGGTCTCTGACATAACTATGGTATTCTGTGAAAAAACACGACAACCCTGCCCCTGACCATGACCATGACCCTGCCCCTTCCCCTTCCCCTAACCCAAACCCTAACCCTAACCCTAACCCTAACCCTAACCCTAACCCTAACCCTAACCCTAACCCTAACCCTAACCTTAACCCCTAACCCTAACCCTAACCCCTAACCCTAACCCTGTCAAGGTCTCTGACATAACTATGGTATTCTGTGAATATGAGGAGGATTAATTCCATATAGAGCTAGTACACATCATGTAAACTGGGCCACTGCTGAGGTTTGTGTACTGTATAATGAAAGTTTGAGTAATGCTGACAGGCTGAAGGAATACTCTCAAGGTCAGCTCTATCAAGAGCTACCTAATAACGTTGCTCTAGTCCCTGTCCTTGAAGGGGCAAAGCAGAGCACCTTTCCTTATCTATCAATAAGATGTGACCAAAATCACCTTTCTGACTCAGCTGCCAGTTCAGAATCACAAAAGCAGGACACTTTTGTCCTTCTCAAGGTCTTAAGATATCATTATGTACTGAGTACATTAATAGCCGAAACTGTAATTATAGCTCAAAGGTGTTAAAGTTCTCTCAAAGAAATGAGTAATATGCTTTCTTGCTCTTATGTAATCTCGCTAAAGGCTATGCTACTGACTACTGTAAACAGACATTTTCCAAGTGCAATGTAAGCTATAATCGTGTTTTATGAGTTATATAAAATTGCTACAGATCTTTAAGTAGTCTTATTTAATGCGTATTGACCTAACGAAGAGGATGGTATACAAATTATGTATATAACGTGATCAGGTAACTCAGAAATAAGTGTTTATACTTTAAGCAAAGTGGACTGAAAGGAAAGGACGCCCATATATGGACATAAAGTGCTGAGCAGCTGCCAGTAAGCCATTTCTGCACTGCACATCATATCAGACAAAGCGAATAAATGGTATCCCTCTTAATGGATGAGAAAGAGGTGATAAAGGATTTCTCTTCGCTCTTAATGAGTCTAGAAACAGTATAAATACCGCCACAATACAGCCAGCCCTTCAGATTGTTATTGCTGGCAGACTGCAGCTGTCTGAGGTAACATTTCTCCAGCTCAGAGGCCTGAGATGTAAAACTGACTCTGATCCTTGCATGGACAGCAGTTCTCTGAGGTATCTTGAACTATCAAGATCTGGATATTTCAACATATCTTACTTACAGTCTTCTTGTGACACTGCTCTATTCCTAGAAGAGGATAGTGACCCTTAGAATTCCTATTCTTTGAATGGGAACCTAAGTGCAGTGATCTTTCCATATATTGGAACACTGAGAGTCCTTTGGATTTATGGATTCTTACAAACTAAACCTATTTACCAATGCTAAAGAGAATCCTGAACACGCGGCTAATAGCTAGACCTCTGAGATAGTGTCAGAAGGTCCTCTACTTAACAGAGGGACTTCTGAACCTCCTCAGAGCAAAAGACCAGAGATGGTCCTGAAGGGAAAGGAGACACTCTCTGAGATATGCACAATGCTGATTCATTGTACAGCGCATACACAGATTGGCACAGCCAAAGAGATTTTAAACAGCTTTAAGCTAACACATAGTGTTTATATATTCAGCATTGCTGTCTAAAACTAGAAAGAATATGCATAGCATGTACTTAGACAATGCCTGATCTTAGTGATGATCACAAGAATATTAAAGGATTCAAGACAGAAAATACAGATACTCTGGGATAACTTAATATGTTCTCATAGAGCTTAGATTCCTAGAGGACTACAGATGACACAGCAAGGTATAGTGTGTCTTCTGTACTGAAATATTATGATGATTTAAGTTAGGCTGCTTCTAACCAAATCTTTCTCCAAAGGGTTAACCATATTTTGACAGGATTTCTGTAACATATTCTGAATGAAAGTGCATTGCACTAACGATACTTTATGAGTATGTTCTGACTAAGATGGAGGCAAAGAGTGTGTGAATGATTACCAGCTATATAAACATACTTAAGACTAATGATGTCTAGCCTTTTATGATATTTTAAGGCTTTGCAACCAAAAAGCAAATATTATATAATGTAAATAAATGTGTTGTTTACACTTCTACTCTTGTCCAGTATTATAAATTTATTAGCGTGTCAAGAGATTTTCTAGGAACCATAACAAGTTTCTAGGGACCGTCTAGTGGTGTCCCACTGAATCAGTTCATATCCCTTCTCAGGAAGGGATCCTGTCTAAGAGTGTACGCACAACGGCCTGAACCGCGATAACCCTGACCCTAATCCTGACCCTAACCCTAACACCAAACCTTAACCCTACCCCTACCCCTACCCCTACCCCTACGCCTACCCCTACCCCTACCCCTACCCCTAACCCTAACCCTAACCCAGACCCTAACGCTAACGCTAACCCTAACCGTAACCCTAACCCTAACCCTAACCCTAACCCTACACCCTACACCCTAACCCTGACCTTGTCATGGTCTGTGACATATGGTGTTTTGTGAAAAACCGCGTCAACCCTGACCCTGACCATGACCCTGCCCCTGTCCCTAACCCTAACACCAAACCCTAACCCTAACCCTACCCTAACCCAAACACTTACCCTAACCCTAACCCTAACACAACCCTAACCCTAACCCAAACACTTACCCTAACCCTAACCCTAACACAACCCTAACCCTAACCCTACCCTAACCCTAACCCTATCCCTAACCCTAACCCTAACCCTAACCCAAACCCTAACCCTAACCCTAACCCTAACCCTAACCCTAACCCTAACCCTAACCCTACCCTAACCTTAACCCTAAAACTAACCCTAACCCTCTCTAACCCTAACCCTAACCCTAACACTACCCTAACCATAACCCTAAAATTAACCCCTAACGCTAATCCTAACCCTAACCCTAGCCTTAACCCCTAACCCCTAACCCTAACCCCTAACCCTCACCCTGTCAAGGTCTCTGAAATAACTAGGGTATTCTGTGAACATGTGGAGGAATTATTCCATATACAGCTAGAACACATCATGCAAACTGGGCCACTGCAGAGGTTTGTGTAATGTACAATGAAAGTCTGAGTAATGCTGACAGGCTGATGGAATACTCTCAAGGTCAACTCTATCAAGAGCTACCTAATAACGTTGCTCTAGTCCCTGTCCTTGAAGGGGCAAAGCAGAGCACCTTTCCTTATCTATCAATAAGATGTGACCAAAATCACCTTTCTGACTCAGCTGCCAGATGTCAGAATCACAAAAGCAGGACAGTTTTGTCCTTCTCAAGGTCTTAAGATATCATTATGTACTAAGAGTACATTAATAGCCGAAACTGTACTTAATATAGCTTAAAGGCATTAAAGTTCTCTCAAAGTATGAGTAATATGGTTTCTTCCTTCTGTAATCTCGCTAAACGCCATGCTACTGACTACTGTAAACAGACATTTTTCAAGTGCAATGTAAGCTATAATTGTGTTTTATGAGTTATATAGTTAAATGTTGTGCTACAGATTAAGTGGTCTCATTTAATGCGTATTGTCCTAACGAAGAGGATTGTATACAAATTATGTATATAACGTGATCAGGTAACTCAGAAATAAGTGTTTATCCTTTAAGCAAAGTGGAATGAAAGGAATGGACGCCCATATATGGACAAAGAGCTGAGCAGCTGCCCGTAAGCCATTTCTGCAGTGCACATCATAGCAGACAAAGGGAATAAAAGGTATCCCCCTTATTGGATAAGAAAGAGGTGATAAAGGATTTCTCTTCGCTCTTAATGAGTCTAGAAACAGTATAAATACCGCCACAATACAGCCAGCCCTTCAGATTGTTATTGCTGGCAGTAGGCTCTTAACGGCCTGAACAGTGACAACCCTGACTCTGCCCCTGACCCTAACCCTAACCCTAACCTTGTCAGGGTCTCTGACATAACTATGGTATTCTGTGAAAAAACACGACAACCCTGCCCCTGACCATGACCCTGCCCCTGACCATGACCCTGCCCCTTCCCCTAACCCTAACCCAAACCCTAACCCTAACCCTAACCCTAACCCTAACCCTAACCCTAACCCTAACCCTAACCCTAACCCTAACCCTAACCCTAACCCTAACCCTAAAAGTAACCCTAACCCTCTCTAACCCTAACCATAACCCTAACACTACCCTAACCATAACCCTAAAATTAACCCCTAACCCTAACCCTAACCCTAACCTTAACCCCTAACCCTAACCCTAACCCCTAACCCTAACCCTGTCAAGGTCTCTGAAATAACTAGGGTATTCTGTGAACATGTGGAGGAATTATTCCATATACAGCTAGAACACATCATACAAACTGGGCCACTGCAGAGGTTTGTGTAATGTACAATAAAAGTCTGAGTAATGCTGACAGGCTGAAGGAATACTCTCAAGGTCAACTCTATCAAGAGCTACCTAATAACGTTGCTCTAGTCCCTGTCCTTGAAGGGGCAAAGCAGAGCACCTTTCCTTATCTATCAATAAGATGTGACCAAAATCACCTTTCTGACTCAGCTGCCAGATGTCAGAATCACAAAATCAGGACATTTTTGTCCTTCTCAAGGTCTTAAGATATCATTATGTACTGAGTACATTAATAGCCGAAACTGTACTTATTATAGCTCAAAGGTGTTAAAGTTCTCTCAAAGATATGAGTAATATGCTTTCTTGCTCTTCTGTAATCTCGCTAAAGGCTATGCTACTGACTACTGTAAACAGATTTTCCAAGTGCAATGTAAGCTATAATCGTCTTTTATGAGTTATATAGTTAAATGTGCTACAGATCTTTGAGTAGTCTTATTTAATGCGTATTGACCTAACGAAGAGGATGGTATACAAATTATGTATATAACGTGATCAGGTAACTCAGAAATAAGTGTTTATACTTTAAGCAAAGTGGACTGAAAGGAAAGGACGCCCATATATGGACATAAAGTGCTGAGCAGCTGCCAGTAAGCCATTTCTGCACTGCACATCATATCAGACAAAGGGAATAAATGGTATCCCTCTTAATGGATAAGAAAGAGGTGATAAAGGATTTCTCTTCGCTCTTAATGAGTCTAGAAACAGTATAAATACCGCCACAATATAGCCAGCCCTTCAGATTGTTATTGCTGGCAGACTGCAGCTGTCTGAGGTAACATTTCTCCAGCTCAGAGGCCTGAGATGTAAAACATAGAGACTCTGATCCTTGCATGGACAGCAGTTCTCTGAGGTATCCTGAACTATCAAGATCTGGATATTTCAACATATCTTACTTACAGTCTTCTTGTGACACTGCTCTATTCCTAGAAGAGGATAGTGACCCTTAGAATTCCTATTCTTTGAATGGGAACCTGTGCAGTGATCTTTCCATATATTGGAACACTGAGAGTCCTTTGGATTTATGGATTCTCACAAACTAAACCTATTTGGCTTACCAATGCTAAAGAGAATCCTGAACACGCGGCTAATAGCTAGACCTCTGAGATAGTGTCAGAAGGTCCTCTACTTAACAGAGGGACTTCTGAACCTCCTCAGAGCAAGAGACCAGAGATGTTCCTGAAGGGAAAGGAGTCTGTGAGATATGCACAATGCTGATTCATTGTACAGCGCATACACAGATTGGCACAGCCAAAGAGGCTTTAAACAGCTTTAAGCTAACACAAATATTCAGCATTGCTGTCTAAAACTAGAAAGAATATGCATAGCATGTACATAGACAATGCCTGATCTTAATGATGATCAGTTAAGAATATTACATTCAAGACTTAGAAAATACAGATACTCTGGGATAACTTCATATGTTCTCATAGAGCTTAGATTCTTAGAGGACTATAGACACAGCAAGGTATAGTGTGTCTTCTGTACTGAAATATTATGATGATTTGAGTTAGGATGCTTCTAACCAAATCTTTCTCCAAAGAATTAACCATATTTTGACAGGATTTCTGTAACATATTCTGAATGAAAGTGCATTGCACTAAGGATACTTTATGAGTATATTCTGACTAAGACGGGGGCATAGAGTGTGTGAATGATTACCTGCTATATAAACACGTTTAAGACTAATGATATCTAGCCTTTTATGATATTTTAAGGCTTTGCAACCAAAAAGCATATATTATGTAATGTAAATAAATGTGTTGTTTATACTTCTACTCTTGTCCAGTATTATAAATTTATTGGCGTGTTCAAGAGATTTTCTATGAACCATAACAAGTTTCTAGGAACCGTCTAGTGGTGTCTCACTGAATAAGATAAGTTATCCCTTCTGAGGAAGGGATCCTTTCTAAGAGTGTAGGCACTTAACGGCCTGAACAGTGACAACCCTGACTCTGCCCCTGCCCCTAACCCTAACCCTAACCTTGTCAGGGTCTCTGACATAACTATGGTATTCTGTGAAAAAACACGACAACCCTGCCCCTGACCATGACCATGACCCTGCCCCTTCCCCTTCCCCTAACCCAAACCCTAACCCTAACACTAACCCTAACCCTAACCCTAACCCTAACCCTAACCCTAACCCTAACCCTAACCCTAACCTTAACCCCTAACCCTAACCCTAACCCCTAACCCTAACCCTGTCAAGGTCTCTGACATAACTATGGTATTCTGTGAATATGAGGAGGATTAATTCCATATAGAGCTAGTACACATCATGTAAACTGGGCCACTGCTGAGGTTTGTGTACTGTATAATGAAAGTTTGAGTAATGCTGACAGGCTGAAGGAATACTCTCAAGGTCAGCTCTATCAAGAGCTACCTAATAACGTTGCTCTAGTCCCTGTCCTTGAAGGGGCAAAGCAGAGCACCTTTCCTTATCTATCAATAAGATGTGCCCAAAATCACCTTTCTGACTCAGCTGCCAGTTCAGAATCACAAAAGCAGGACACTTTTGTCCTTCTCAAGGTCTTAAGATATCATTATGTACTGAGTACATTAATAGCCGAAACTGTAATTATAGCTCAAAGGTGTTAAAGTTCTCTCAAAGAAATGAGTAATATGCTTTCTTGCTCTTATGTAATCTCGCTAAAGGCTATGCTACTGACTACTGTAAACAGACATTTTCCAAGTGCAATGTAAGCTATAATCGTGTTTTATGAGTTATATAAAATTGCTACAGATCTTTAAGTAGTCTTATTTAATGCGTATTGACCTAACGAAGAGGATGGTATACAAATTATGTATATAACGTGATCAGGTAACTCAGAAATAAGTGTTTATACTTTAAGCAAAGTGGACTGAAAGGAAAGGACGCCCATATATGGACATAAAGTGCTGAGCAGCTGCCAGTAAGCCATTTCTGCACTGCACATCATATCAGACAAAGGGAATAAATGGTATCCCTCTTAATGGATAAGAAAGAGGTGATAAAGGATTTCTCTTCGCTCTTAATGAGTCTAGAAACAGTATAAATACCGCCACAATACAGCCAGCCCTTCAGATTGTTATTGCTGGCAGACTGCAGCTGTCTGAGGTAACATTTCTCCAGCTCAGAGGCCTGAGATGTAAAACTCTGATCCTTGCATGGACAGCAGTTCTCTGAGGTATCTTGAACTATCAAGATCTGGATATTTCAACATATCTTACTTACAGTCTTCTTGTGACACTGCTCTATTCCTAGGATAGTGACCCTTAGAATTCCTGTTCTTTGAATGGGAACCTAAGTGCAGTGATCTTTCCATATATTGGAACACTGAGAGTCCTTTGGATTTATGGATTCTTACAAACTAAACCTATTTACCAATGCTAAAGAGAATCCTGAACACGCGGCTAATAGCTAGACCTCTGAGATAGTGTCAGAAGGTCCTCTACTTAACAGAGGGACTTCTGAACCTCCTCAGAGCAAAAGACCAGAGATGGTCCTGAAGGGAAAGGAGACACTCTCTGAGATATGCACAATGCTGATTCATTGTACAGCGCATACACAGATTGGCACAGCCAAAGAGATTTTAAACAGCTTTAAGCTAACACATATATTCAGCATTGCTGTCTAAAACTAGAAAGAATATGCATAGCATGTACTTAGACAATGCCTGATCTTAGTGATGATCACAAGAATATTAAAGGATTCAAGACAGAAAATACAGATACTCTGGGATAACTTCATATGTTCTCATAGAGCTTAGATTCTTAGAGGACTACAGATGACACAGCAAGGTATAGTGTGTCTTCTGTACTGAAATATTATGATGATTTAAGTTAGGCTGCTTCTAACCAAATCTTTCTCCAAAGGGTTAACCATATTTTGACAGGATTTCTGTAACATATTCTGAATGAAAGTGCATTGCACTAACGATACTTTATGAGTATGTTCTGACTAAGATGGAGGCAAAGAGTGTGTGAATGATTACCAGCTATATAAACATACTTAAGACTAATGATGTCTAGCCTTTTATGATATTTTAAGGCTTTGCAACCAAAAAGCAAATATTATATAATGTAAATAAATGTGTTGTTTACACTTCTACTCTTGTCCAGTATTATAAATTTATTAGCGTGTCAAGAGATTTTCTAGGAACCATAACAAGTTTCTAGGGACCTAGTGGTGTCCCACTGAATCAGATCATATCCCTTCTCAGGAAGGGATCCTGTCTAAGAGTGTACGCACAACGGCCTGAACCGCGATAACCCTGACCCTAATCCTGACCCTAACCCTAACACCAAACCTTAACCCTACCCCTACCCCTACCCCTACCCCTACCCCTACGCCTACCCCTACCCCTACCCCTACCCCTACCCCTAACCCTAACCCTAACCCAGACCCTAACGCTAACGCTAACCCTAACCGTAACCCTAACCCTAACCCTAACCCTACACCCTACACCCTAACCCTGACCTTGTCATGGTCTGTGACATATGGTGTTTTGTGAAAAACCGCGTCAACCCTGACCCTGACCATGACCCTGCCCCTGTCCCTAACCCTAACACCAAACCCTAACCCTAACCCTACCCTAACCCAAACACTTACCCTAACCCTAACCCTAACACAACCCTAACCCTAACCCAAACACTTACCCTAACCCTAACCCTAACACAACCCTAACCCTAACCCTAACCCTAACCCTATCCCTAACCCTAACCCTAACCCTAACCCAAACCCTAACCCTAACCCTAACCCTACCCTAACCCTAATCCTAAAACTAACCCTAAAACTCTCTAACCCTAACCCTAACCCTAACCCTAACCGTAACCCAAACCCTAACCCTAACCCTAACCCTAACCCTAACCCTAACCCTACCCTAACCTTAACCCTAAAAGTAACCCTAACCCTCTCTAACCCTAACCCTAACCCTAACACTACCCTAACCATAACCCTAAAGTTAACCCCAAACGCTAACCCTAACCCTAACCCTAACCTTAACCCCTAACCCCTAACCCTAACCCCTAACCCTCACCCTGTCAAGGTCTCTGAAATAACTAGGGTATTCTGTGAACATGTGGAGGAATTATTCCTTATACAGCTAGAACACATCATGCAAACTGGGCCACTGCAGAGGTTTGTGTAATGTACAATGAAAGTCTGAGTAATGCTGACAGGCTGATGGAATACTCTCAAGGTCAACTCTGTCAAGAGCTACCTAATAACGTTGCTCTAGTCCCTGTCCTTGAAGGGGCAAAGCAGAGCACCTTTCCTTATCTATCAATAAGATGTGACCAAAATCACCTTTCTGACTCAGCAGCCAGATGTCAGAATCACAAAAGCAGGACAGTTTTGTCCTTCTCAATGTTTTAAGATATCATTATGTACTAAGAGTACATTAATAGCCGAAACTGTACTTAATATAGCTTAAAGGCATTAAAGTTCTCTCAAAGTATGAGTAATATGGTTTCTTCCTCTTCTGTAATCTCGCTAAACGCTATGCTACTGACTACTGTAAACAGACATTTTTCAAGTGCAATGTAAGCTATAATTGTGTTTTATGAGTTATATACTTAAATGTTGTGCTACAGATCTTTAAGTAGTCTCATTTAATGCGTATTGTCCTAAAGAAGAGGATGGTATACAAATTATGTATATAACGTGATCATGTAACTGAGAAATAAGTGTTTATCCTTTAAGCAAAGTGGAATGAAAGGAATGGACGCCCATATATGGACAAAGAGCTGAGCAGCTGCCCGTAAGCCATTTCTGCACTGCACATCATAGCAGACAAAGGGAATAAAAGGTATCCCTCTTAATGGATAATAAAGAGGCGATAAAGGATTTCTCTTCACCCTTAATGAGGCTAGAAAGTATTAATACAGCCACAGTACAGCCAGCCCTTCAGATTGTTATTGCTGGCAGACTGCAGCTGTCTCAAGTAACATTTCTCCAGCTCAGAGGCCTGAGATGTAAAACATTGAGACTTTGATCCTTGCGTGGACAGCAGTTCTCTGAGGTATCTTGAACTATCAAGGTCTGGATATTTCAACATATCTTACTTACAGTCTTCTTGTGACACTGCTCTATTCCTTGAAGAGGATAGAGACCCTTAGAATTCCTATTATTTGAATGGGAACCTCAGTGCTGTAATCTTTCCATATATTGGAACACTGAGAATCCAATGGATTCTTACAAACGAACCTATTTGGCGTACCAATGCTAGAGCATCCCGAACACTGGGCTAATAGCTAGACCACTGAGATAGTGTCAGAAGCTTCTCTACTTAATAGAGGGACTTCTGAACCTCCTCAGAGCAAGAGAACAGAGATGTTCCTGAAGGGAAAGGAGACTCTGTGAGATATGCACAATGCTGATTAATTGTGCAGCGCATACACAGATTGGCACAGCGAAAGAGACTTTAAACAGCTTTAAGCTAACACGTATATTCAGCATTGCTGTCTAAAACTAGAAAGAATATGCATAGCATATGCCTGATCTTAATGATGATCAGTTAAGAATATTAAAGGATTCAAGAGAAAATACAGATACTCTGGTATATCTTCATATGTTCTCATAGAGCTTAGATTCTTAGAGGACTACAGATGACACAGCAAGGTATAGTGTGTCTTCTGTACTGAAATATTATGATGATTTAAGTTAGGATGCTTCTAACGAAATCTTTCTCCAATGAAAACCATATTTTGACAGGATTTCTGTAACCATATTCTGAATGAAAGTGCATTGCACTAAGGATACTTTATGAGTATATTTTGACGAAGATGGAGGCATAGAGTGCGTGTGAATGATTACCTGCTATATAAACATGTTTAAGACTAATGATGTCTAGCCTTTTATGATATTTTAAGGCTTTGCAACCAAAAAGCATATATTATATAATGTAAATAAATGTGTTGTTTATACTTCTACTCTTGTCCAGCATTATAAATTTATTGGCATGTTCAAGAGATTTTCTAGGAACCATAACAAGTTTATAGGAACTGTCTAGTGGTGTCTCGCTGAATAAGATAACATATCCCTTCTCAGGAAGGGATCCTTTCTAAGAGTGTAGGCACTTAACGGCCCGAACCGCGACAACCCTGACCCTGACCCTAAACCTGACCCTGACCCTAACCCTAACCCTGACCCTAACCCTGACCCTAACCCTATCCCTAACCCTAACCCTAACCCTAACCCTAACCCTAACCCTAACCGTAACCCTAACCCTAACCCTAACACTAACCCTAACCGTAACCCTAACCCTAACCCTAACCCTACACCCTAACCGTGACCTTGTCATGGTCTGTGGCATATGGTGTTTTGTGAAAAACCGCGTCAACCCTGACCCTGACCCTACCCCTGTTCCTAACCCTAACACCAAACCCTAACCCTAACCCTACCCTAACCCAAACACTTACCCTAACCCCAACCCTAACACAACCATAACCCTAACCCTAACCCTAACCCTACCCTAACCCAAACACTTACCCTAACCCTAACCCTAACACAACCCTAACCCTAACCCTAACCCTACCCTAACCCAAACACTTACCCTAACCCCAACCCTAACACAACCATAACCCTAAACCTAACCCTAACCCTAACCCTAACCCTTTGTCAGGGTCTCTGACATAACTATGTTATTCTGTGAAAAACCACGACAACCGTGACCCTGACCATGACCCTGCCCCTAACCCTAACACCAAATCCTAATCCTAAGCCTAACCCTAACCCTAACCCTAACCCTAACCTTGTCATGATCTCTGACATAACTATGGTATTCTGTGAAAAACCTCGACAACCCTGACCCTGACCATGACCCTGCCCCTGCTCCTAACCCTAAAACCAAACCCTAACCCTACCCTAACCCAAACACTTACCCTAACCCTAATCCTAACACTAACTTTAACCCTAACACTACCCTAACCCTAACCCTAACCCTAACCCTAACAATAATCCTAATCCCTGACCCTGACCCTGACCCTAATCCTAACCCTAACCCTAACCCTAACCCTAACCCTATGCTTAATCCCTAACCCCTAACCCTAACCCTGTCAAGGTCTCTTACATAACTATGGTATTCTGTGAACATGTGGAGGATTAATTCCATATACAGCTAGTACGTATCATGCAAACTGGGCCACTGCAGAGGTTTGTGTAATGTATAATGAAAGTCTGAGTAATGCTGACAGGCTGAAGGAATACTCTCAAAGTCAGCTCTATCAAGAGCTACCTAATAACGTTGCTCTAGTCCTTGTCCTTGAAGGGGCAAAGCAGAGCACCTTATCTATCAAGAAGATGTGACCAAAATCACCTTTCTGACTCAGCAGCCAGATGTCAGAATCACAAAAGCAGGACAGTTTTGTCCTTCTCAATGTTTTAAGATATCATTATGTACTAAGAGTACATTAATAGCCGAAACTGTACTTAATATAGCTTAAAGGCATTACAGTTCTCAAAGTATGAGTAATATGGTTTCTTCCTCTTCTGTAATCTCGCTAAACGCCATGCTACTGACTACTGTAAACAGACATTTTTCGTGCAATGTAAGCTATAATTGTGTTTTATGAGTTATATAGTTAAATGTTGTGCTACAGATCTTTAAGTAGTCTCATTTAATGCGTATTGTCCTAACGAAGAGGATGGTATACAAATTATGTATATAACGTGATCATGTAACTCAGAAATAAGTGTTTATCCTTTAAGCAAAGTGGAATGAAAGGAAAGGACGTCCATATATGGACATAAAGAGCTGAGCAGCTGCCCGTAAGCCATTTCTGCACTGCACATCATAGCAGACAAAGGGAATAAAAGGTATCCCTCTTAATGGATAATAAAGAGGCGATAAAGGATTTCTCTTCACCCTTAATGAGGCTACAGTACAGTACAGCCAGCCCTTCAGATTGTTATTGCTGGCAGACTGCAGCTGTCTCAAGTAACATTTCTCCAGCTCAGAGGCCTGAGATGTAAAACATTGAGACTTTGATTCTTGCGTGGACAGCAGTTTTCTGAGGTATCTTGAAGTATCAAGATCTGGATATTTCAACATATCTTACTTACAGTCTTCTTGTGAGACTGCTCTATTCCTAGAAGAGGATAGAGACCCTTAGAATTCCTATTGTTTGAATGGGAACCTAAGTGCAGTGATCTTTCCATATATTGGAACACTGAGAGTCTGTTGGATTTATGTATTCTTACAAACTAAACCTATTTGGGTTACCAATGCTAAAGAGCATCCTGAACACAGGGCTAATAGCTAGACCTCTGAGATAGTGTCAGAAGGTCCTTTACTTAACAGAGGGACTTCTGAACCTCCTCAGACCAAGAGACCAGAGATGTTCCTGAAGGGAAAGGAGACTCTCTGTGAGATATGCACAATGCTGATTCAGAGGGACTTCTGAACCTCCTCAGAGCAAGAGAACAGAGATGTTCCTGAAGGGAAAGGAGACTCTCTGTGAGATATGCACAATGCTGATTAATTGTGCAGCGCATACACAGATTGGCACAGCGAAAGACTTTAAACAGCTTTAAGCTAACACATATATTCAGCATTGCTGTCTAGAAAGAATATGCATAGCATATGCCTGATCTTAATGATGATCAGTTAAGAATATTAAAGGATTCAAGACGTAGAAAATACAGATACTCTGGTATATCTTCATATGTTCTCATAGAGCTTAGATTCTTAGAGGACTACAGATGACACAGCAAGGTATAGTGTGTCTTCTGTACTGAAATATTATGATGATTTAAGTTAGGATGCTTCTAACGAAATCTTTCTCCAATGAATTAACCATATTTTGACAGGATTTCTGTAACATATTCTGAATGAAAGTGCATTGCACTAAGGATACTTTATATTTTGACGAAGATGGAGGCATAGAGTGTGTGTTAATGATTACCTGCTATATAAACATGTTTAAGACTAATGATGTCTAGCCTTTAATGATATTTTAAGGCTTTGCAACCAAAAAGCATATATTATATAATGTAAATAAATGTGTTGTTTATACTTCTACTCTTGTCCAGTATTATAAATTTATTGGCATGTTCAAGAGATTTTCTAGGAACCATAACAAGTTTATAGGAACCGTCTAGTGGTGTCTCGCTGAATAAGATAACATATCCCTTCTCAGGAAGGGATCCTTTCTAAGAGTGTAGGCACTTAACGGCCCGAACCGCGACAACCCTGACCCTGACCCTAAACCTGACCCTGACCCTAACCCTAACCCTGACCCTAACCCTGACCCTAACCCTAACCCTAACCCTAACCCTAACCCTAACCCTAACCGTAACCCTAACCCTAACCCTAACCCTAACCCTAACCCTAACCCTAACACTAACCGTAACCGTAACCCTAACCCTAACCCTAACCCTAACCCTAACCCTAACCCTAAACCTACACCCTACACCCTACACCCTAACCCTGACCTTGTCATGGTCTGTGGCATATGGTGTTTTGTGAAAAACCGCGTCAACCCTGACCCTGACCATGACCCTGCCCCTGTCCCTAACCCTAACACCAAACCCTAACCCTAACCTACCCTAACCCAAACACTTACCCTAACCCTAACCCTAACACAACCCTGACCCAACCCTAACCCTAACCCTAACCCTAACCCTAACCCTAACCCTGACCCTAACCCTAACCCTGACCCTAACCCTAACCCTAACCCTAACCTTAACCCCTAACCCTAACCCTGTCAAGGTCTCTGACATAACTATGGTGTTCTGTTAACATGTGGAGGATTAATTCCATATAGAGCTAGTACACATCATGCAAACTGGGCCACTGCAGAGGTTTGTGTAATGTATAATGAAAGTCTGAGTAATGCTGACAGAGTGAAAGAATACTCAAGGTAAGCTCTATCAAGAGCTTCCTAATAACTTTGCTCTAGTCCTTGTCCTTGAAGGGGGAAAGCAGAGCACCTTTGCTTATCTATCAATAAGATGTGACCAAAATCACCTTTCTGACTCAGCTGCCAGATGTCAGAATCACAAAAGCAGGACACTTTTGTCCTTCTCAAGGTCTAAGAGTACATTAATAGCCGAGACTGTACTTATTATAGCTCAAAGGTGTTAAAGTTCTCTCAAAGATATGAGTAATATGCTTTCTTGCTCTTCTGTAATCTCGCTAAA
Source organism: Euleptes europaea (assembly GCF_029931775.1). NCBI lineage: Eukaryota > Metazoa > Chordata > Lepidosauria > Squamata > Sphaerodactylidae > Euleptes > Euleptes europaea. The sequence continues at coordinate 2,413,068 of NC_079322.1, forward strand.
GGCTATGCTACTGACTACTGTAAACAGACATTTTCCAAGTGCAATGTAAGCTATAATCGTGTTTTATGAGTTATATAGTTAAATGTGCTACAGATGTTTAAGTAGTCTTATTTAATGTGTATTGTCCTAACGAAGAGGATGGTATACAAATTATGTATATAACGTGATCAGGTAACTCAGAAATGTTTATCCTTTAAGCAAAGTGGAATGAAAGGAATGGACGCCCATATATGGACAAAGAGCTGAGCAGCTGCCCGTAAGCCATTTCTGCACTGCACATCATAGCAGACAAAGGGAATAAAAGGTATCCCTCTTAATGGATAATAAAGAGGCGATAAAGGATTTCTCTTCACCCTTAATGAGGCTAGAAAGTATTAATACAGCCACAGTACAGCCAGCCCTTCAGATTGTTATTGCTGGCAGACTGCAGCTGTCTCAAGTAACATTTCTCAAGCTCAGAGGCCTGAGATGTAAAACATTGAGACTTTGATCCTTGCGTGGACAGCAGTTCTCTGAGGTATCTTGAACTATCAAGATCTGGATATTTCAACATATCTAACTTACAGTCTTCTTGTGACACTGCTCTATTCCTTGAGGAGGATAGAGACCCTTAGAATTCCTATTATTTGAATGGGAACCTCAGTGCTGTAATCTTTCCATATATTGGAACACTGAGAATCCAATGGATTCTTACAAACGAACCTATTTGGCTTACCAATGCTAGAGCATCCCGAACACAGGGCTAATAGCTAGACCACTGAGATAGTGTCAGAAGCTTCTCTACTTAATAGAGGGACTTCTGAATCTCATCAGAGCAAGAGAACAGGGATGTTCCTGAAGGGAAAGGAGACTCTCTGTGAGATATGCACAATGCTGATGAATTGTGCAGCGCATACACAGATTGGCACAGCGAAAGAGACTTTAAACAGCTTTAAGCTAACACATATATTCAGCATTGCTGTCTAAAACTAGAAAGAATATGCATAGCATATGCCTGATCTTAATGATGATCAGTTAAGAATATTAAAGGATTCAAGACTCACTTCCGGTCAAGATGGCGCTGAGTTAAGACGTGCCTTCTGCAGCGCTCCGCAAGTTGTTTTATTTTGCCTTTGGCAGTTTTTTTTTTTACCTTTTTCTTCTTAACTGGCTTACTCTCTGAGCTGTGAAGTGGCTCTAATTCAAGACAATACAAGCTGGTGAATAATGAGCGAAAACATGGGAGTTCGGAAACGCCCACGCGACATAGAGGAGATATCGTCACCGCCTGCAAGTAAGCAGTCTAAAATAATTGACTATTTTGCCTCCGACAGCTCCACTGTATTTAATATCCCGGTTACTAACCGTTTTGATATACTGGCCGACAACAACTCTGCTAGCGAGCCGGGAGATAAGGCTGAGAAGGGAGGAATGTTAATTAATTTTGACCAGGAAGCCAACGAGGAGGACGACGCCAAGACCTTGAGCAAACTCTCCAAATTAACTGCTCAAACAGTCCAGTTTATTTTTGAGTCTTTAAAGGATATAAACTCTCGAGAAATTAACTCAAACTGTCTTAAGTCTAACGCATAAGCCACAGGAGAATACATTTCCATTGAGACAATCTGCGCGTGATGGGCTTTCGACCTTGGAACCCACAAATAACATTGATAAAAGCTTAAGGCTGTTGAGATACCCAAACTTGAAGCAGAGAAGTAATAGTTGCAGGGCACAGAAACTGTGTTTACAACCTAACAAAGTTTGCTTGACGGTGTGCCAATACAGAGGATGCACACCCGCATGGAATTACAAACACCTGGCAATCAAACACCTGAGAAACTTACTCCCGAGAAATCTTTTTCCAATTGATCTTATTTCAACAGAAACCCTTAATAATGCACACCAGACACAGAGAGTTGTACTTACTTTCAATACTCAAAAAATACCATCGCTGCTCCTTGCACAGAGATACAGGCTGAAAGATAAAGGGATCTTCCCGGCACGTGTCTTCAAAAATACTGTAATTTCCTCCCTGCTTCCTATGCACCGTAAAAAGGACTGTGCTGACAAAACAGCCAGTGGGGATGTTTTAAAAGAGGCAACTCGCAAGGACCTGATTGACCTAACTGATGACGCAGACCACCCTGTGCCGCGGCATACAGCCCCAGATTGCCATCTCCTTGAAAACACAATGGGGGAGACTCTTCTTACTGCCCTTCCAGTTTTTATTGCGCAAGAGCAACCAATAAATACAGTCAGGCTGGAAGAACCACAGAATAATTTCATGGATATTACTCACCAGCAACAGGCACCCTTGCAATCCTTGGATTCCTGCCAAACGTCTACATCTACTCCCAGCATAAAGGGAACTACAATCACTAAAAGTTTTCTTGCCGAGGTCCACACCAATCAAGAAAGCACATCCGTTCCCCAGCTCATAGAGTGTGTACGGGATGCACCAAGCCTAGAGCATGGAACACTGCCCGTCAAGGACAATCTGACTATGGTCACTAATGGTTGTATTCAACGGGATACCCAGGGACTCCTGGAAAAGATAACCCCAGATTGACTATCAAAGTTATCCTTACATCGCTGTGACCCTAAAAGACAGGCGTATTCTCTGATATCGTGGAATGTTATGGGCTGGCGTAGTAAGTTAAGGGATGGTACTACTTTGAATTATATATCTAACTTTGATATAATTCTCATACAGGAAACATGGTGCCTGGAGGCTCCCAACCTGAATGGGTATAGAGTCTTTGCCCTGGCAGCTGAGGCCGCCACCCATGGTAGAGCTATGGGTGGTCTTGGTATTATGATTGCCACAACATTAAAGGTTAAGGTTACAGAGCTTCCCCCCTTTGATCATTTGGCTATGGCAGTGTTAATGGAATATGGGCGAACTATGTGTCTGATTATAAATGTGTATTTGCCTCCATCAAAGACCAAAATCCAAAGGGAAAAGAATTTGCTAGGGCTTGAATCATATCTATGCCAATTAATGTTAACCCATCCCTGGGCTTATGTTATAGTAGGTGGAGATTTTAACGCCAGGCTGGGCCCAGATGACACTAGTTTGTTTGCTAAATATAAATCCTGCCCCGCAGACGATGACAATATAGTTCTCCCATATCCTAGACAATCTAAAGACTGCAAAGCCAATCATGCTGGGTTTCTTTTGGCCCAGATAGCCCGTCGTACCAATCTAGCTATATTAAATGGGTCTTATCCAAATGATCATCCGGCTGAATTCACCTACTGGTCAGCCCAGAGAATGAGTGTTATTGACTATATTATAGTTTCTGAAAATTTTGCCCAATTTGTGGAATCATTCGAGGTTTCCTCTTATAATGACAGTGATCATTTGCCTCTTTAATATGTGTTCTTTAATATTCCAACTTTTAATCCACGCATTGAAACGCGCCATGGAGTGGTATTGGAAACAGAGGCAAATGCAACGCGGGTTAGGTGGAGCCCTCGACTAGATAAGATCATGTCTGATTTCCTTGCCTCTGGTGCCTTGGATGAAATTTTACAGGGTTTTCTAACAGCAGAAGGCATAGATAGTTGTATAGGGCAATATGAACAAATGATTAGGGCCATACAGTCAGTCATGAGTACCACTAACACTAATCCTAAGAGAGCCTTAACTCATCATTCCAAACACTGGTTTGACAAGGAGTGCCGGAGTCTTAAAAGAGCCCTTAGAGAGACGTATGCTAGATATAGCTGTAATTCTGAGGCAGTTTTGCTGGCAGACTTGAAAAACTTAAAATCACAATACAAGCTGCTCATTAAACACAAAAAGAGGGCAGCCACCGTCTTAGCCTGGGAACAGATTAGACAGGCGGCTAAACTTAAAAATTCCACCCTATTCTGGCGCCTGATCTCAGCAGGTACAAAGCCCACCTCACCACCTGATTGCACTATTTTACCAGTTACGTGGGAAAATTATTTTAAGGCTCTATATAAGAATAATGACCATAATGACAATCATGCTGAGAGCATTAGAAATCTTCCAGAATGGCCAGCAGTGGAGACCTCAGAGATAAGGAAGCTCATTGAATCCCTGAAACTAGGGAAAGCCCCAGGTATTGATCAGATCCCCGCAGATTTACTGAAAAGGAATCTGGAATGGTGGGCCCCGGTGTTGGCATCCCTCTTCACTGCAATTGACAAAACTGGCAGAATTCCAAATGATTGGGGGGTGGCAATTATCGTCCCTATTTATAAAAAGGGTAACAGGGAAGACCCTTCCAACTACAGACCAATCAGCTTACTTAGTACCATAAGCAAGCTCTATGCCAAGCATCTTCAGTGGAAACTTAGAGATTGGCTGGAGCAAGGGAATTACCTAGCACAAGAGCAGGCGGGTTTCAGAGAAGGCCGCTCTACGATAGATCATTGTGTGTTGCTAGACCACCTTATTGCAAAGTATGCGGCCAAATCTGCTGTCTCACTGTATGCAGCTTTTATTGATTTGAAATCGGCGTTTGACTCAATCCCAAGATCCATTCTCTGGGAAAAGCTAAGCGCTTCTACGATAGACAGACGGCTTCTGTTTCTGATTCGAGCCCTATATGAAAGAACCACAATACGGGTAAGATGTAACCATCAAGGGCAGCTAACTGATCCCATTGTAACAAGGAAGGGGGTCAAACAGGGCTGCATACTAGCGCCATTATTGTTCAATTTTTACATCAATGATATGGCAGCATATTTAAACAAGCAAGAGCTGCACCCCCCAAAACTGGTGGATAGGCACATTCCCCTGTTACTATATGCAGACGATGCCGTTCTTCTTTCTAGAACATCTATTGGCATCAGGAGGGCATTGCGCCTGCTTGCGATCTATTGCACTGACAATCAACTAGAGGTTAATTACTCAAAAACTAAAGTAATGGTCTTTGCCAATAAACCAAAACTGCACTCCTGGAGACTGAATGGGATTAAGATAGAGCAGGTACACTGCTATAAATACCTGGGTGTGGTCTTTCAGGCAACAGGATTAAGGAATTCTCACATAGCCCACATCTCCTCCAATGCCCAAAAAAGTGCCGCAGCTATATTAAAATTTTTCTGGACAAAGGGAGGACGCTCGGTAACAGCTGCTGTTAAGTTATATAAAGCCAAAACCCTTTCCCAAATGTTATATGGGGGGCCACTTATTAACACAGCAAATTACTCCAGGTTGGAGAAAATCCAATCCAAATTCCTGAGGGCTGTACTACAAGTCCCCCCCAGTGTATCTAATGCTGCAATTCGAATGGAGACAGGGGAAGTAACGATTGAAGCAAGGATGTGGATTGTCTCGATCTCCTATTGGCTCAAAATAGCTTCACGTCCCAAAGGACTTGGTAACTTAATTTTATATGACACTTTTGTTTCCCCCTGGTTGAAAAATCTGATGAAAAAACTAGGCTACTATGGTCTCTCACAATATCTGCTCCTATCAATGGACTATCCACAGGCCAGAGCCCTGATCAGGCAAAGAGTTCTGGACGTGGAAAGGCAGCATGACCTAAGTAGAATCAAAAACATGTGCTACAATTGCAGCACTCTTACCAACGTGGTCCCGATGTCTTACCTTTCCCACTTAGATAGTCCAGAATACAGGAGGGCTTTCACCCTGATGCGTTGTAACGCACTCCCTTCAGCCGTCTTGGGAGATACAAAAAGATACCATATGCAGGACGATTATGCCCCTGCTCTGATGGGAGCACTGAGACCCTCGAGCACGTTGTGTTTGAATGCAAAATCTACAACAAGATACGAGAAGCCATTCTTTCTGTATTATCGGATCTCCCAGGGCGATCCAGAGCCTTTAGTCTTTCTAACATGCTCTCAGACAAAGATATGGAGATAACTTTTAAAGTGGCCAAATTTGGGTGGCAAGCAATGAGGACCAGGCGTGCATGGGTCGAACTTAATGGTTGAGCAATTTTATATTTATACTAATTCCAAACATGTAATATTTTTAATTAAGTGCTTAACGGCTTTTATGACTGTGAGATTGTAAGATGTTATAGGGGCTCACACTTGATGCACTTTTATATGTGTTATGTCATGTATGTATATCTAGTATGTTTTTATGCTGGTCTTGGACCGTATTAAACTCTCTTTGTACTCTTTGTACTCTTCAAGACTTAGAAAATACAGATACTCTGGTATATCTTCATATGTTCTCATAGAGCTTAGATTCTTAGAGGACTACAGATGACACAGCAAGGTATAGTGTGTCTTCTGTACTGAAATTTTATGATGCTTCTAACGAAATCTTTCTCCAATGAATTAACCATATTTTGACAGGATTTCTGTAACCATATTCTGAATGAAAGTGCATTGCACTAAGGATACTTTATGAGTATATTTTGACGAAGATGGAGGCATAGTGTGTTAATGATTACCTATTATATAAACATGTTTAAGACTAATGATGTCTAGCCTTTTATGATATTTTAAGGCTTTGCAACCAAAAAGCATATATTATATAATGTAAATAAATGTGTTGTTTATACTTCCACTCTTGTCCAGTATTATAAATTTATTGGCATGTTCAAGAGATTTTCTAGGAACCATAACAAGTTTATAGGAACCGTCTAGTGGTGTCTCGCTGAATAAGATAACATATCCCTTCTCAGGAAGGGATCCTTTCTAAGAGTGTAGGCACTTAACGGCCCGAACCGCGACAACCCTGACCCTGACCCTGACCCTAAACATGACCCTGACCCTAACCCTAACCCTGACCCTAACCCTGACCCTAACCCTAACCCTAACCCTAACCCTAACCCTAACCCTAACCCTAACCCTAACCGTAACCATAACCCTAACCCTAACACTAACCCTAACCGTAACCCTAACCCTAACCCTAACCCTACACCCTACACCCTAACCCTGACCTTGTCATGGTCTGTGGCATATGGTGTTTTGTGAAAAACCGCGTCAACCCTGACCCTGACCATGACCCTACCCCTGTCCCTAACCCTAACACCAAACCCTAACCCTAACCCTAACCCTACCCTAACACTTACCCTAACCCTAACCCTAACACAACCCTAACCCTAACCCTAACCCTAACCCTAACCCTAACCCAAACCCTAACCCTAACCCTAACCCTACCCTAACCCAAACACTTACCCTAACCCTAACCCTAACACAACCCTAACCCTAACCCTAACCCTAACCCTAACCCTAACCCTAACCCTAACCCTAACCCTAACCCTAACCCTAACCCTAACCCTATCCCTGACCTTAACCCTGACCCTAACCCTAACCCTAACCCTAACCCTAACCTTAACCCCTAACCCCTAACCCTAACCCTGTCAAGGTCTCTGACATAACTATGGTATTCTGTGAACATGTGGAGGATTAATAACATATAGAGCTAGTACACATCGTGCAAACTGGGCCACTGCAGAGGTTTGTGTAATGTATAATGAAAGTCTGAGTAATGCTGACAGACTGAAAGAATACTCAAGGTAAGCTCTATCAAGAGCTGCCTAATAACTTTGCTCTAGTCCTTGTCCTTGAAGGGGCAAAGCAGAGCACCTTTCCTTATCTATCAATAAGATTTGACCAAAATCACCTTTCTTAGAGGACTCTTAGAGGACTACAGATGACACAGCAAGGTATAGTGTGTCTTCTGTACTGAAATATTATGATGATTTAAGTTAGGATGCTTCTAACCAAATCTTTCTCCAAAGAATTAACCATATTTTGACAGGATTTCTGTAACATATTCTGAATGAAAGTGCATTGCACTAACGATACTTTATGAGTATGTTCTGACTAAGATGGAGGCAAAGAGTGTGTGAATGATTACCTGCTATATAAACATATTTAAGACTAATGATGTCTAGCCTTTTATGATATTTTAAGGCTTTGCAACCAAAAAGCAAATATTATATAATGTAAATAAATGTGTTGTTTATACTTCTACTCTTGTCCAGTATTATAAATTTATTAGCGTGTCAAGAGATTTTCTAGGAACCATAACAAGTTTATAGGATCCGTCTAGTGGTGTCTCGCTGAATAAGATAACATATCAATTCTCAGGAAGGGATCCTTTCTAAGAGTGTAGGCACTTAACGGCCCGAACCGCGACAACCCTGACCCTGACCCTAACCCTAATCCTAACACTAACTTTAACCCTAACCCTAACCCTAACCCTATCCCTAACCCTAACCCTAACCCTAACCCTAACCCTAACCCTAACCCTAACCCGAACCCTAACCCTAACCGTAACCCTAACCCTAACCCTAACCCTAACCCTAACGCTAACCCTAACCCTAACCCTAACCCTAACCCTAACCTAACCCTTTGTCAGGGTCTCTGACATAACTATGGTATTCTGTGAAAAACCACGACAACCCTGACCCTGACCCTGACCCTGCCCCTAACCCTAACACCAAATCCTAACCCTAACCCTAACCCTAACCCTAACCCTAACCCTAACCCTAACCCTAACCCTAACCCTAACCTTGTCATGATCTCTGACATAACTATGGTATTCTGTGAAAAACCTCGACAACCCTGACCCTGACCATGACCCTGCCCCTGCTCCTAACCCTAACACCAAACCCTAACCCTACCCTAACCCAAACACTTACCCTAACCCTAATCCTAACACTAACTTTAACCCTAACCCTAACACTACCCTAACCCTAACCTTAACCCTAACCCTAACAATAATCCTAATCCCTGTCCCTGACCCTAACCGTAACCCTAACCCTAACCCTAACCCTAACCCTAACCCTAAACCTATGCTTTAATCCCTAACCCCTTACTCTAACCCTGTCAAGGTCTCTGACATAACTATGGTATTCTGTGAACATGTGGAGGATTAATTCCATATACAGCTAGTACATATCATGCAAACTGGGCCACTTCAGATGTTTGTGTAATGTATAATGAAAGTCTGAGCAATGCTGACAGGCTGAAGGAATACTCTCAAAGTCAGCTCTATCAAGAGCTACCTAATAACGTTGCTCTAGTCCTTGTCCTTGAAGGGGCAAAGCAGAGCACCTTATCTATCAAGAAGATGTGACCAAAATCACCTGTCTGACTCAGCTGCCAGATGTCAGAATCACAAAAGCAGGACAGTTTTGTCCTTCTCAAGGTTTTAAGATATCATTATGTACTAAGAGTACATTAATAGCCGAAACTGTACTTAATATAGCTTAAAGGCATTAAAGTTCTCTCAAAGTATGAGTAATATGGTTTTTTCCTCTTCGGTAATCTCGCTAAACGCCATGCTACTGACTACTGTAAACAGACATTTTTCAAGTGCAATGTAAGCTATAATTGTGTTTTATGAGTTATATAGTTAAATGTTGTGCTACAGATCTTTAAGTAGTCTCATTCAATGCATATTGTCCTAACGAAGAGGATGGTATACAAATTATGTATATAACGTGATCATGTAACTCAGAAATAAGTGTTTATCCTTATAGTCTTGTGGTTTCTCGCTGAATAAGATAACATATGCTTTCTTGCTCTTCTGTAATCTCGCAAAAGGCTATGCTACTGACTACTGTAAACAGACACTTTGCAAGTGACAATGTAAGTTATGTGTTTTATGAGTTATATAGTTAAATGTTGTGCTACAGATCTTTAAGTAGTCTCATTTAATGCGTATTGTCCTAACGAAGAGGATGGTATACAAATTATGTATATAACGTGATCATGTAACTCAGAAATAAGTGTTTATACTTTAAGCAAAGTGGACTGAAAGGAAAGGACGTCCATATATGGACATAAAGAGCTGAGCAGCTGCCAGTAAGCCATTTCTGCACTGCACATCATGGCAGACAAAGGGATATTTGTCTGCACATCATGGCAGACAAAGGGAGTGGAGGCACTTAACGGCCTGAACCGCGACAACCCTGACCCTGACCCTAAACCTTGTCATGATCTCTGACATAACTATGGTATTCTGTGAAAAACCTCGACAACCCTGACCCTGACCATGACCCTGCCCCTTCCCCTTCCCCTAACCCTAACACCAAACCCTAACCCTAACCCTACCCTAACCCTAATCCTAACACTAACTTTAACCCTAACACTAACACTACCCTAACCCTAACCCTAACCTTAACCCTAACCCTAACAATAATCCTAATCCCTGACCGTGACCCTGACCCTAACCCTAACCCTAACCTAACCTAACCCTAACCCTAACCCTAACCCTAACCCTAACCCTAACCCTAACCCTAACCCTAACCCTAACCTTAACCCATAACCCTAACCCTTAACCCTAACCCTGTCAAGGTCTCTGACATAACTATGGTATTCTGTGAACATGTGGAGGATTAATTCCATATACAGCTAGTACACATCATGCAAACTGGGCCACTGCAGAGGTTTGTGTAATGTATAATGAAAGTCTGAGTAATGCTGACAGGCTGAAGGAATACTCTCAAGGTCAGCTCTATCAAGAGCTACCTAATAACGTTGCTCTAGTCCTTGTCCTTGAAGGGGCAAAGCAGAGCACCTTATCTATCAAGAAGATGTGACCAAAATCACCTTTCTGACTCAGCTGCCAGATGTCAGAATCACAAATGCAGGAAACTTTTGTCCTTCTCAAGGTCTTAAGATATCATTATGTACTAAGAGTACATTAATAGCCGAAACTGTACTTAATATAGCTTAAAGGCATGATGATTTAAGTTAAGATGCTTCTAACCAAATCTTTCTCCAGAGAATTAACCAAATTTTGACAGGAATTCTGTAACCTTATATTCTGAATGAAAGTGCATTGCACTAAGGATGCTTTATGAGTATATTTTGTCTAAGATGGAGGCATAGTGTGTGAATGATTACCTGCTATATAAATATGTTTAAGACTAATGATGTCTAGCCTTTTATGATATTTTAAGGCTTTGCAACCAAAAAGCATATATTTTATAATGTAAATAAATGTGTTATTTATACTTCTACTCATGTCCAGTATTATAAATTTATTGGCGTGTTCAAGAGATTTTCTAGGAACCAT
>NC_079322.1:2426539-2431539 GCF_029931775.1 Euleptes europaea
CCGCTACCCCTACCTCTACCCCTACCCCTACCCCTACCCCTACCCCTACCCCTACCCCTACCCCTACCCCTAACCCTAACCCTTACCCTTACCCTAAACCTAACCCTAACCTTGTTATGGTCTCTGACATAACTATGGTATTCTGTGAACAACCGTGACAACCCTGACCCTGACCCTGACCCTGACCCTAACCCTAACCCTAACCCTAACCCTAACTCTAACCCTAACCCTAACCCTACCTCTTACACAACCCTAAACCTAACCCAAACCCTAACCCCTGACCCTGACGATGACCCTACTCCTAACCCTAACCCTAACACAACCCTAACCCTAACCCAAACCTTAACCCCTAACCCTAACCCTGTCAAGGTCTCTGACACAACTATTGTATTCTGTGAACATGTGCAGGATTAATTCCATATAGAGCTAGTACACCTCATGCAAACTGGGCCACTGCATTGGTTTGTGTAATGTATAATGAAAGTCTGTGTAATGCTGACAGGCTGATGGAATACTCTCAAGGAAAGCTCTATCAAGAGCTACCTAATAACGTCGCTCTAGTCCTTGTCCTTGAAGGGGCAAAGCAGAGCACCTTTCCTTATCTATCAATAAGATGTGACCAAAATCACCTTTCGGACACAGCTGCCAGATGTCAGAATCACAAAAGCTGTCAGAATCACTTTTGTCCAGATGTCAGAATCACTTTTGTCCTTCTCAAGATATCTTAATGTACTAAGAGTACATTAATAGCTGAAAATGTACTTATTATAGTTTAAAGGTATTAAAGTTCTCTCAAAGATATTAGCAATATGCTTTCTTGCTCTTCTGTAATCTCGCTAAAGGCTATGCTACTGACTATTGTAAACAGACACTTTGCAAGTGACAATGTAAGTTATAAGTGTTTTATTAGTTATATAGTTAAATGTTGTGCTACAGATCTTTAAGTAGTCTCATTTAATGCGTATTGTCCTAACGAAGAGGATGGTATACAAATTATGTATATAACGTCATGTAACTCAGAAATAAGTGTTTATACTTTAAGCAAAGTGGACGGAAAGGAAAGGACGTCCATATATGGACATAAAGAGCTGAGCAGCTGCCAGTAAGCCATTTCTGCACTGCACATCATATCAGACAAAGGGAATAAAAGGTATCCCTCTTAATGGATAAGAAAGAGGAGATAAAGGATCTCTCTTTACAATGAGTCTAGAAACAGTATAAATACAGCCACAGTACAGCCAGCCCTTCAGAATGTTATTGCTGGCAGACTGCAGCTGTCTGAAGAAACATTTCTCCATCTCAGAGGCCTGAGATGTAAAACATTGAGACTCTGACCCTTGCGTGGACAGCACTTCTCTGAGGTATCTTGTAGTATCAAGATCTGGATATTTCAACATATCTTACTTACAGTCTTCTTGTGAGACTGCTCTATTCTTAGAAGAGGATAGAGACCCTTAGAATTCCTATTCTTTGATTGGGAACCTAAGTGCAGTGATCTTTCCATATATTGGAACACTGAGAGTCCATTAGATTTATGGATTCTTACAAAGTAAACCTATTTGGCTTACCAATGCTAAGGAGCATCCTGAACACAGGGCTGATAGCTAGACCTCTGCGATAGTGTCAGAAGGTCCTCTACTTAACAGAGGGACTTCTGAACCTTCGCAGAGCAAGAGACCAGAGATGTTCCTGAAGGGAATGGTGACTCTCTGTGAGATATGCACAATGCTGATTCATTGTACAGCGCATACACAGATTGGCATAGCCAAAGAGACTTTAAACAGCTTTAAGCTAACATATATTCAGCATTGCTGTCTAAAACTAGAAAGAATATGCATAGCATATGCCTGATCTTAATGATGATCAAGAATATTAAAGGATTCAAGACTTAGAAAATACAGATACTCTGGGATAACTTCATATGCTCTCATAGAGCTTAGATTCTTAGAGGACTACAGAAGACACATCAAGGTATAGTGTGTCTTCTGTACTGAAATATTATAATGATTTAAGTTAGGATGCGTCTAACCAAATCTTTCTCCAAAGAATTAAACATATTTTGACAGGATTTCTGTAACCTTATATTTTGAATGAAAGTGCATTGCACTAAGGATACTTTATGAGTATATTTTGACGAAGATGGAGGCATAAAGTGTGTGTGAATAATTACCTGCTATATAAACATGTTTAAGACTAATGATGTCTAGCCTTTTATGATATTTTAAGTCTTTGCAACCAAAAAGCATATACTATATTATGTAAATAAATGTGTTGTTTATACTTCTAGTCCAGTATTATAAATTTATTGGCGTGTTCAAGAGATTTTCTAGGAACCATAACAAGTTTATAGGAATCGTGTAGTGGTGTCTCGCTGAATAAGATAACATATCCCTTCTCAGGAAGGGATCCATTCTAACAGTGTAGGCAGTTAACGGCCCGAACTGCGACAACCCTGACCCTGACCCTAACCCTGACCCTAACCCTGACCCTGACCCTGACCCTAACCCTAACCCTGACCCTAACGCTTACCCTAACGCTAACGTTAACCCTAACCCTAACCGTAACCCTAACCGTAACCGTAACCGTAACCGTAACCCTAACCCTAACCCTATCCCTAACCTTAACCCAACCCTAACCCTAACCCTAACCCTAACACTTTGTCAGGGTCTCTGACATAACTATGGCATTCTGTGAAAAACCACGATAACCCTGACCCTGACCCTGACGATGACCCTGCCCCTGCCCCTGCCCCTAACACCAAATCCTAACCCTAACCCTACCCTAACCATAACCCTAACCCGTACCCTAACCCTAACCTTGTCATGATCTCTGACATAAATATGGTATTCTGTGAAAAACCTCGACAACCCTGACCCTTACCATGACCCTGCCCCTAACCCAAACACTTACCCTAACCCTAACCCTAACCCTAACCCTAACACAACCCTAAACCTAAACCTAACCCTAACACTAATCCTTGAACAGGACCCTGACCCTGACCCTAACCCTAACCCTAACCCTAATCCTAACACTAACTTTAAGCCTAACCCTAACCCTAACCCTAACACTACCCTAACCCTAAGCCTATCCCTAAACTTAACCCTAACCCTAACAATAATCCTAATCCCTGACCCTGACCCTAACCCTAACCCTAACTCTAACCTAACCCTAACCCTAACCCTATCCCTAACACTAACCCTAACCCTAACCTTAACCCTAACCCTAACCCTAACCCTAACCTTAACCCCTAACCCTTACACCTAACCCTAACCCTGTCAAGGTCTCTGACATAACTATGGTATTCTGTGAACATGTGGAGGATTAATTCCATATACAGCTAGTACACATCATGCGAACTGGGCAACTGCAGAGGTTTGTGTAATGTATAATGAAAGTCTGAGTAATGCTGACAGGCTGAAGGAATACTCTCAAGGTCAGCTCTATCAACAATAATCCATAACCCTAACCCTAACCCTAACCCTAGCCCAAACCCTAACCCTAATCCTAATCCTAATCCTAATCTCAACCTTAACCCTAACCCTAACCCTAACCCTAACCCTAACCCTAACCCTAACCCTAACACTAACACTAACACTCGCCCCTAACCCTAACCCTAACCCTAACTTTAACCCTTACCCTAACCTTGTCATGGTCTCGGACATAACTATGGTATTCTGTGAACAACCGCGACAACACTTACCCTGCCCCTGACCCTGCCCCTAACCCTAACCCTAAAACCAAACCCTAACCCTAACCCTAACCCTACCCTAACCCAAATCCTTACCCTAACCCTAACCCTAACCCTAACCCTAACCCTTTGTCAGGGTCTGTGACATAACTATGGCATTCTGTGAAAAACCACGATAACCCTGACCCTGACCCTGACCCTGACCCTGACCTGACCCTAACCCTAACACCAAATCCTAACCCTAACCCTACCCTAACCCTAACCCTAACCCTAACCCTAACCCTAACCCTAACCCTAACCCTAACCCTAACCCTAACCCTTACGCTAACCCTAACCCTAACCTTGTCATGATCTCTGACATAACTATGGTATTCTGTGAAAAACCTCGACAACCCTGACCCTGACCATGACCCTGCCACTGCCCCTAACCCTAACACCAAATCCTAACCCTAACCCTACCCTAACCCTAACTCTAACCCAAACCCTAACCTTGTCATGATCTCTGACATAACTATGGTATTCTGTGAAAAACCTCAACAACCCTGACCCTTACCATGACCCTGCCCCTGCCCCTAACCCTAACACCAAACCCTAACCCTAACCCTACCCTAACCCAAACACTTACCCTAACCCTAACCCTAACCTTAACCCTAACACAACCCTAAACCTAAACCTAACCTTAACACTAATCCTTGAACAGGACCCTGACCCTGACCCTGACCCTGACCCTAACCCTAACCCTAATCCTAACACTAACTTTAACCCTAACCCTAACCCTAACCCTATCCCTAACACTACCCTAACCCTAAGCCTAACCCTAACCTTAACCCTAACCCTAACAATAATCCTAATCCCTGACCCTGACCCTAACCCTAACCCTAACCCTAACCTAACCTAACCCTAACCCTAACCCTAACCCTAACCCTAACCCTAACCCTAACCCTAACCCTAACCCTAACCCTAACCCTAACCCTAACCCTAACCCTAACCTTAACCCCTAACCCTTACCCCTAACCCTAACCCTTTCAAGGTCTCGGACATAACTATGGTATTCTGTGAACATGTGGAGGATTAATTCCATATACAGCTAGTACACATCATGCAAACTGGGCAACTGCAGAGGTTTGTGTAATGTATAATGAAAGTCTGAGTAATGCTGACAGGCTGAAGGAATACTCTCAAGGTCAGCTCTATCAACAATAATCCATAACCCTAACCCTAACCCTAACCCTAACCCTAACCCTAACCCTAACCCTAATCCCAACCTTAACACTAACCCTAACCCTAACCCTAACCCTAACCCTAACCCTAA
>NC_079322.1:2562933-2565433 GCF_029931775.1 Euleptes europaea
CCTACCCCTACCCCTACCCCTACCCCTACCCCTACCCCTACCCCTACCACTAACCCTAACCCTAACACAACCCTAATCCTAACCCTCATCCCTGACCCTGACCCTAACCCTAATCCTAAAACAACCCTAACCCTAACCTTAACCCCTAACCCTAACCCTGTCAAGGTCTCTGACATAACTATGGTATTCTGTGAACATGTGGAGGATTGATTCCATATAGAGCTAGTACACGTCATGCAAACTGGGCCACTGCAGAGGTTTGTGTAATGTTTAATGAAAATATGAGTAATGTTGACAGGCTGAAGGCATACTCTCAAGGTCAGCTCTATCAAGAGCTACCTAATAACGTTGCTCTAGTCCTTGTCCTTGAAGGGGCAAAGCAGAGCACCTTTCCTTATCTATCAATAAGATGTGACCAAAATCACCTTTCTGACTCAGCTGCTAGATATCAGTATCACAAAAGCAGGACACTTTTGTCCTTCTCAAGGTCTTAAGATATCATTATGTACTAAGAGTACATTAATAGCCGAAACTGTACTTAATATAGCTTAAAGGTATTAATGTTCTCTCAAAGATGTGAGTAATATGCTTTCTTGCTCTTCTGTAATCTCGCTAAAGGCTATGCTACTGACTACTGTAAACAGACAATTTCCAAGTGCAATGTATGCTATAATTGTGTTTTATGAGTTAAATAGTTAAATGTTGTGCTACAGATCTTTAAGTAGTCTCATTTAATGCGTATTGTCCTAACGAAGAGGATGGTATACAAATTATGTATATAACGTGATCATGTAACTCAGAAATAAGTGTTTATACTTTAAGCAAAGTGGACTGAAAGGAAAGGACGCCCATATATGGACATAAAGTGCTGAGCAGCTGCCAGTAAGCCATTTCAGCACTTCACATTATATCAGACAAATATCACCCTTAATGAGTCTAGAGACAGTATAAATACAGCCACAATACAGCCAGCCCTTCAGATTGTTATTGCTGGCAGACTGCAGGTGTGTGAAGTAACATTTCTCCAGCTCAGAGGCCTGAGATGTAAAACATTGAGACTCTGATCCTTGCGTGGACAGGAGTTCTCTGAGGTATCTTGAACTATCAAGATCTGGATATTTCAACATATCTTACTTACAGTCTTCTTGTGAAACTGCTCTATTCCTAGAAGAGGATAGAGACCCTTAGAATTGATATTCTTTGAATGGAAACCTAAGTGCAGTGATCTTTCCATATATTGGAACACTGAGAGTCTATTGGATTTATGTATTCTTACAAACTAAACCTATTTGGGTTACCAATGCTAAAGAGCATCCTGAACACAGGGCTAATAGCTAGACCTCTGAGATAGTGTCAGAAGGTCCTCTACTTTACAGAGGGACTTCTGAACCTCCTCAGACCAAGAGACCAGAGATGTTCCTGAAGGGAAAGGAGACTCTCTGTGAGATATGCACAATGCTGATTCATTGCACAGCGCATACACAGATTGGCACAGCCGAAGAGACTTTAAACAGATTTAAGCTAACACATATATTCAGCATTGCTGTCTAAAACTAGAAAGAATATGCATAGCATGTACATAGACAATGCCTGATCTTAATAATGATCAGTTAAGAATATTAAAGGATTCAAGACTTCGAAAATACAGATACTCTGGGATAACTTCATATGTTCTCATACAGCTTAGATTCTTAGAGGACTACAGATGACACAGCAAGGTATAGTGTGTCTTCTGTACTGAAATATTATGATGATTTAAGTTAGGATGCTTCTAACCAAATCTTTCTCCAAAGAATTAACCATATTTTGACAGGATTTCTGTAACCATATATTCTGAATGAAAGTGCATTGCACTAAGGATACTTTATGAGTATATTTTGACTAAGATGGAGGCACAGAGTGTGTGAATGATTACCTCCTATATAAACATGTTTAAGACTAAGATGTCTAGCCTTTTATGATATTTTAAGGCTTTGCAACCAAAAAGCATATATTATATAATGTAAATAAATGTGTTGTTTATTGTTCTACTCTTGACCAGTATTATAAATTTATTGGCGTGTTCAAGAGATTTTCTAGGAACCATAACAATTTTCTAGGAACCGTGTAGTGGTGTCTCGCTGAATAAGATAACATATCCCTTCTCAGGAAGGGATCCTTTCTAAGAGTGTAGGCACTTAACGGCCCGAACCGCGACAACCCTGACCCTTACCCTGACCCTGATCCTAACGCTAACCCTAACCCTGACCCTAACTCTAACCCTAACCCTAACCCTAACCCTAACCCTAACCCTAACCCTAGCCCTAACCCTAACCCTAACCCTAACCCTAACCCTAACCCCTGACCCTGACCCTGACCATGACCATGACCCTGACCCTGACCCTGACCCTAACCCTAACCCAACCAAACCCAACCCAACCAAACCCAACCATACCCCTACCCCTACCCCTACCCCTACCCCTACCCCTAACCCTAACCCTAACCTTGTCATGGTCTCTGA